>NW_006922340.1:492220-510504 GCF_000298275.1 Orycteropus afer afer
AAAATTATAACCTTCACTAATATACTTTGATATAATTTGTAATCTTTTCTCTCCCTCTCTTTCAAAAAAAAAAAAAAAACAAAGCAATAAAATACTCATTGCCTTAGAGTATTGTCTGACTCATAGTGATATTCAGACAACAGAGCTTTGCTTGCTGAAAGTGAGGATGAAATGAAGCACTCACTGATGAAGATTGAAGACTACAGTCTACAGTATGGACTTCATTTCAATATAAAGAAAACAAAAATCCTCACAACTGGACCAATAAGCAGCATCATGATAATTGGAGAAAGGATTGAAGTTGTCAAAGATTTCATATTACTTGGTTCTATGATCAGCACTAATGGAAGTAGCAGTCAAGACATCAGACAATGTATTGCATTGGGAAAATCTGCTGCAAAAGACCTTTTTGAAGTGCTGAAGAGTCTCCTTGAAGACTAAAGTGCACCTAACCCAAGCCATGGTATTTTCAATCATCTCATATGCATGTGAGTGCTGGAAAATGAATAAGGAAGATGGAAGAAGAGTTCATACTTGGGAGTAGTGGTGTTGGAAAAGAATACGGAAAGTACCATGGACTTCCAAAAAATCTAACAAATCTGTCCTGGAAGAAGAGCAGCCAGAATGCTCTTTGGAAACAAGAAAAACCAGACTTCATCTGACGTACTTTGGTCATGTTGTCAGAAAGGACCATTCCCTAGAGAAGGATGTCATGCTCAGTAAAGTGGAAGGTCACTGAAAAAGAGGAAGACCCTCAACAAGATGAATTAACACAATGGCTGCAACAATGGGCTCAGGTATCAAGGATCACGAGGCTGGCACAGAACAAGACAGTGTTTTGTTTTGTTGTACATAGGGTCACTAAGAATTGGAGATAACACAATGATACCTAAAAACAACAAGAACAACTAGTGAATATAACTAGATTCAAATTTATGGTACAATCACTAAAGCCAAAGCTGAAGAAAAGGAAGATTTTTACCAACTTCTGCAGTCTCAAACAGACAAAGATGCCCTCAAGATATATTGGTAATTATTGATGATTAGAATACAATAGTTGAAAACAAAGGAGAAACAAACTTCAGTAGTTGGAAAACAAATCTTGGGTGATAGAAATGTTCCTGGGTATCACATGATATAATTTTGCAAGATCAACAACTTATTCATTCCAAATACCTTTTTTCAACAACATAAATTTTGACTGTATGCATAGACTTCATCAGATGGAATAAGCAAGAATAAAATTGACTACATCTGTGGAAAGAGATTATGGAGAAGCTCAATACCATCAGCCAGAGCAAGGTTGGGAACCCACTGTGGAAAGAACCATCACTTGCTCCCATGCAAGTTTAAGTTAAATGTGAAAATGAAAGCAAGCCTATGAGACCCAAAATATGACTATTAATATATCATATATGAATTTAGAGATCAGGTAAAGAACACATTTGACTCATTGAACACTGGTGACAAACACCAGACAAATTATGGTATGTTATCAAGGACATCAAACATTAAGAAAGCAAAAGGTCATTAAAAAGACTAGAAAAGAATAAAAGACCAAAATGGGCATCAGAAGAGACTCTGAAACTTGATCTTGAACAGAGAGTAGATAAAGTGAGTGGACGAAATGATGAAGTAAAAGAGTTCAACAGAATACTGAAAAGCACAGCTGGGAAAGATCAAGCATTGTAATGACATTTTCAAAGACCTTGAGTTAGAAAACAAAAAAGACAAACACGTTTGGCACTTCTCAACCTGAAAGAACTGAAGAAAAATTTCAAGCCTCAAGATGTAATATTGAAGGATTCTATGGATCAAATATTGATTGATGCAGGTAGTGTCAAAAGAAAATGGAATGAATACACAGAGTCATTGTGATCCAGGCAGAAGGTGGCAGGACTTGAAGGATTAACTGAAAACACAACCGGCAAGCCTACCTGTTGTAGCTAAAAGCCAAACCACATCCTGGAACATAGGGCACAGAAGTAACCAGCAACCCAACTCCTTGCAAGATCCATGAGATGTCTACTATATAACCTTCCTGGGGTGGTGTAATTGAGGCAAGAACACTGACTGGAAATTGAATTGGTGTACTGAGGGATGGGGCATGTGTGACATACCGTAATAAGTCATGTCAAGTTTCCCCGCAGCACTTGCAACTCATGGCAAGTATCCCAGCAGCGCTTGAAACTCATGTCAAATATCCTGGCAATGCCTGCAACTCCTGCACAGTCGCCTAATTTCCATAGTGCCACCCCTTTGAAACTACCACCCTTTCTCAGAAAATCTCCATCTATTTCAACACCCTTAAACAGCTCAGCAAATCTTTTGTTGGGGTGACAAAAGCCAGCCTTGCTTAATCCCCTTTTATCTGTGCTGATGAGCTACTTTCTTTTTCTTTGAATAAAAGCTTTGTTTGTATGAAAAAATCTAAGCCCCTCCTGGTCATTCTTGGTCAGTAGAAAGCAACAGCCTGACAGGGCTGACTCCTGATGGGGAAGGCATCCCTGGGACAGTTTTTGGTGATCATGGCTGGACCCCTCTTGAGGAGTCTTGGAGACTTGAATTTTGAAATTCCAAGGGACTAACATAAAGCGGATGTACTAGCAGCTGCCAGGACCCAGTTTGTCCTGTGTTCCTCCTCTTGGTGAGTGGTCTCTCTGATTTCCTTTTTGGTCTCTTCTTCCCTGTGAAAAAAGGCTTTTTCAGATTTTGTTTGGTTCATCCTGTTTCCTGTTTAAGCTGTGAATGCCTTCACTGAAAGCATAGAAGCACACTCAGCCAGATTTGATTACTCTGGAAACCTCTGAGTGAGGGGCCTCAATTTCCAATAGTGATGGAGAAGACTGCCAAGAGCAGGATACCGTGACTTGGATGGTAACCTGAAATATCCTGATCACGGGTCTGGCTCCCTAGGAAACAGGGTGCAAGACTCAAATATTACTTGAGTCACTCTCTTTTCTCATTTGTGCCCTTAATTCTACCTGGGTATCTGATTCTTTTTCTTTTTCATCTCTCTCTCCTTTTTGCCAAGATATAAAATCCTGGCCTTCTGTCAAGTTTCTCTCTATAATATTCAATTCTATTTCTTTCATTTCTGTCCCTGGTTTTGGGATAACCCCTTTTGTAATTATTTTTATAGAGTTCCATTAGCCTCTTGCCCAGTGTCATGCATTTCCTGTTGTTTTTCTAAACAGTCTACATCCTCCTCTTGGTGGCTCCATTTAGATATCACTTGAATCGTCTGTCTGGGCAGCACTTTTTCTGCAGTCTTATTTATCCCTCCTTTGACTCAACCTCTGTGAAATTCATCCTACAAATACCTCTGTAGAATCTCCCTTTTCTTGTCTCCTGCCCTGTAACTATCCCTTCTTGCTGTTATTGTGAGAATTCAGAGTGACCACCTTAATGGCTCCATCTATGGGAGAGCAAAGGGGAAACTTATTTTCTTTCTTTTGTTGTCTGATTAGACACCAGTTTTAGATGTATCTGGAACCTGGACCAAATATCATGGTTACATTTTCCTGTCTAGTCACGGGCACCATCCAGTGGCCAATCCATGCCCAGCTTGGCAGGGGAGAATGATTGTCCCATCCAGAAATTTCCTCAGAGAGCTTCCATCTGTGACCTTGCAGACTTGGCCCAGATTGAAAGATTGCTCCTTGAGAGACAATGAAGGAAACATATATCAGGTAGGCTTACATTTGTTCTGATCAGAGATTTGAGTTTTAGAACCACTAAACCAACCTGTTTGTTTGCTTGCGCTTCTCTTCTCACTTTTAATTCTGTTTCTTTTCAAGTGATTATTTAGATGAGTAACAGCCACAGTATATCAAAGTTTATTCCTCCAAAATATATCTTAAAACATTGAAATGCATTTGGTTATGCTACCATGAAAAAGAGAAGGCTAGTCTTTTTACGCACAAATGTGTGACTACACAATGAATTAGAAGTCTAATACTGGCTGCCTTATGGGTCAGTAAATTATAAAACTATTTTGCAATTGGATTTGTTTTGTTCCTGCATTGGCAATTGTAGCAAAAAATGTATTTATGTTTTTGTACATTAATAAAGAAACATATTTTTTTACAGTACCACATGGTCATAATACACTTTGGTGGATGAAGAAAAATTGCTGGAGCTTGGTAGTCTCTCTTTTAATACCAATTTACAATTGGACCTTTCTTTGCAAAAGACAAAGAAAGTGGAGAATTTTCTTATTTGAGAACCAAGTGCAAGGTTAAAGCCTTCAAAGAAAAACCCTTTAAGGCTTTTGTCCTGAAGCCTGGAGAGGGGGACGGTATATGCACTGACCCTTTGTTACAACCTCTACCTTATCTGATAGCACCTTCAACACATGAGGTTTCATCTCTCACAGGCCTTCCCACCATGAGCCAAACAAAACCCACCACCTTAAATTCTCCTGGGGACCAAGACTGCCGCTCCTTGTAGAGGAACTGGTGGGATCCCATCAGTCCAAAAAAAGACAAGTGTGCCCACTTTTCTCCCAGCCTAACTCCTGTACCTGTTGGACCTAAGCCCTGAGTTTTCCCATCTTTCCCCCACGGAGATGTCAGAATTAGTGCCCCAAATTTCTCCTATAGGACATAAGTCTGCAAGTAAATTATACTCTCCAATTTCAACTGTGGATAAATTACTCCCCTTTAGACAAGCGGTAAATGAAAATGGACAAACACCAGAGTTTATGTTCCTTTCTTTGTCCCCAACTTGGACCTATGTAAGGAGAAATTCAGTAACTTTTCTGAAGACCCTGATGGACTCAGAAATGAATGTATCAAGCTTAGCCTCATTTTTGATATGACCTTGGATGACATAATTGCCATTTTGACTCATTGTTGTACCCCAAATGGAAAGTCTATGATCTTAACTATTGACAGAGAACACAGGAATTCATTGACCCCCATTAATCCACATTATGATATACTTATAGACCAGGGGAAGGTACCCCTGAGGCAAATCCTCATTGATAGTGTGAGAGTCACATTAAGCAGGCTTAAATTAGGCATAAACTTACTTGCCTATCAGAAGGGATGAAGAAGTACATTATTAAGAAAGTTGACTATGATAAAGTAAAGGAGGTAATACAAGGGAAAGAAGAAAATCCAGCTGTATTTCTCAAAAGATTAGCAGAGGCAGTCAGAAAATGTACCAACAATGACTATGACTCAATAATGGAGCAGCATCTGATAGTCATACACTTCATCATCCAGTCATTCCCTGATATGTTAGACTGGGTCTCTAGAGAAACAAAAATCAGCAAAGCTTACATATGTATATATATAAAGAGAGAGGAATTTATCTTAGGAAAATGGCTCGTAAACGTATAGAAACTGGCAAGTCCAAAGTCCCTGGAGGAAACGTCAGGCTTGAGGCAGCCTTAGCTTCCGCAACTGCAAGGGGCTGAGAAACTCAAGGCTGGCAGGCAGTACACTGGATGTTGACTCCAACAAAAGATGAATCCAAGATCTCCAGGCCAAGCGGTGGGCTGCTCACTCACGGAAGGTTGTAGTCAGCACACCAGGGTTCCAATCCACAGAAGAATGTCTCTCTTCCCAGGATGTCCCTGGATATCCTGGAAGCAGGCCACACCCCTAGGGAAACTCTCCTTGGGCAGATTGGCCACTCAGAACACAGTCATCCTATCCCATCGTGGGAACAACCACACAGAACTGGGGTCCAGCCAAGTTGACACACAGCTCCAACTATCACACCTGATATCTGGAAAAAGCTGCAAAAGCTAAAGGTAGGACCTGAAAACCCACCCTCATAGCTACGTGAGAAGGTCTTTAAAGTTTTTAATAACATGGACCAGACAGAGGAGGAGAAGGAGGAGAAAAAGATGAGTAAGCAGACCTGATTGATGGCTGCTGCAAATATGCAAATGCTTGGATCAGTCCTGTAAGGACCACCTCAAGGTAACTCACAAGAGCTAAGAAGACTTGAGATGTTGAGTAGCTCAATATGTCAGCCAGCAAAGATTAGGCCAAACCAGTGCAGATATTGCTAGAAGGAGGGTCTCTAGAGGAAAGACTTTCTAGAGTGCCCCAAAGCAGGACACTCTGGCAGAGGACCTCAGAAACCTATCCTGGGCAAGTTCTCCCTTGGAAATGGAGTTGACTGAGCTGACTGATGAAGCCCAGAGGACTGCCCAGCTCTCAGACATATGGTCATTGATATCACCTCAGCAGATTATCACTGACATGGCAGGTAAGACAACCACTTTCTTATTATACACAGGAGATACCTACTCTTTACTGATGACCCAACCCTATTGCTGACTCTGACTATGATTGCTTGGTTACTGGGGTTGATGGAAAGCTTAATGTAAGAAAATTTGCTTTCCCCCTTAACTGTGAAATAGATTCTAAAATTTTAAGCCATTCCTTTCTTTATGTCACTGAAATTTGTTTGTTATGCCAGGTACTTTTGTGAAGTTTGATGAAAAAGGGTCATAGCTGGCGAGAATGAAGGGATGGATTTCCTTCTCTTATTAACTGAGAAAGTGATCCCTGAGTTTAAGAGCCCACCTTCCAAGGAGATACTAGAACAAGCATCCCCAGAAGTATGGAAAACCTCCACCCCTGGAAAAGCTAAGAATGCAGAGCCCATGCTTATAAAATCAAAACCAGACTTGCCTTATCCTTGGAAAAGGCAACACCCTTTGGAGCCAGAAGCTCATAAGGGGATAAAATCAGTGTTAGAAAAGCATAAACTAATACAAGCCTGCCAATCTCCATGTAATACACCCATTCTCACAGTCTGTTCAGTATCTTAAGGCTATGAATGAAGAGGTACTCCCTATACATCTTCTAGTTCTCAGTCCTACACCCTTTTAACACAGATACCTGGAAATGCTCAGTATTTTACAGTTCTAGATTTAAAGGATGCTTTATTTATTTAAAATTCTGACAGAAGTGCAATCATGCCTTTAAACTTTTTAAGAAATTGGGGAATACTGAATAACCCCCAAGAAAGCCCAGATATCCCAGAGTCAGGTGCAATACTTGAGATTCACTTTAACTCCAGAAGTCAAGCATTAGCATCCTACTGGAAGCAGACTATTACTAACCCTCCTGTTCTTACCACCAAAAATAGAGCTTAGAGGCTTTCTGGGGTTAGCTGGGTTTTGCAGAATACGGATCCCTAAGTTTAGGCCTACAGCAAAGCCACTATATGAGACCTTGTAAAGAAAAGTTACCCTTATATTGGACCCAAGAACGTCAACAAGCTTTCCAAAAGTTGAAATTGGATCTCAGAAGGACTCCTGCTCTTGGGTTCCCAGACTTAAATTAAATAAATAAATATATATATATATATATAAATAAATAATTAAACTGTAATCATGAAAGTCAAGGGGTTGCTATAAGGGTCTTTACTCAAAATGTGGGGCTGGTTATTAGACCAGTAGCCTACATTCCAGAGCAATTGACTCCAGTGGCTCAAGGGGGGCCAGGATACCTCCAAGTGGTAGCAGCCACAGCACTGCAAGAGATATCAAAAGGGTGACAGTCATGTCAGTTTGGGAAGTGAAAAGGCAGATACAGTAGCCAAACAGCCTGCTAGGAGCCTGAGAACAGAAAAGGCATTGGACATAATTCCTTTTGTTCCCTTACCAGAATCTCCTCAATATTTGAGTATGAAGAAGAGCAAAGCAGAAAGAACAGGATTCACATTTGACCCTAATGGATGCCTAAATGACTAGAAAAGGGTTTATCTTTATCCTTTCATCAATGCTTTGGAAAGTAGCTAAGAAATTCCACGATCCCCCTTCCTAATTACAAATCTAATTGTTGATCCAGAATTAAACCAGTTGCTAAAATGCTTAATTAACCTGAAGCAAGTCCAAAAAGCCATAACAGAATATACAAATAAACTATTACCACTCCCAAAAATCCTATGAACCAGGAAAGGGAGTACTCTTGATGACTTTGAGAGAAAGCAAACTGGAAGAGTCATCTCTAAGGTAAGAGGACCAGGCTCTTTATTTATTTATTTTTATTTTTATTTTTTGGCTTAAACAAACAGGAGTTTATTCTTACAATTTGGAGGCTTTAAGTCCAAGTTCAAAGTGCCAGGCTCTAGGGGCTAGGTGAAAGCCCCTCAACCTTGGGCTTCAGTTCCTGGCCCACCGAAGCTAGAGGCTTTTCTTCACTCAGACAGCTGCTGGCTGCTGAGGCTGCCAAACCCAAGGTTGACAAGTAAAAAGACACAGTCCAGTGTTACCAAACCACACGGCAGGCCATTAATTCAAGTCAACTGTAAGCCCAAAGTCCGCAGGGCATGGCAGGCTGCTGAACAACAACATGGCTACATGCAGGGTCCAAGCATGCCATAAGCTAGAAACCATTCCCCAAGGCTTCTCCTTGTATACAGGAAGCAGACCACATTTCCTAACACAGCTACTCAGCTGCTCACAGTAGATTTCACCATGGAGTCGATTACCAGTCTCATTATGGGAAATACTACATCCAGCTGCCCAGGCATTCAACCAGACCCAGCCAAGTTGACACACAAACTGAACCACCACACCCACTCTTCTCAATGTTATCCACAATTTGTTATGATCCACAAAACATAATAGGTTGTACAAAACAAAACAAAACAAATCAAAACAAAACAAATCAAAACAAATCAAAAAATTGTTGTCATTGCGTTGACTCTGACTCATGGTGACCTCATGTGTGTCAGAGTAGACTATGCTCCCCAGGGTTTTCAAGAACTGGTTTTTCAGAAGCAGACTGCCAGCCTTTTCTTTTGAGTTGGGTCCAGGCCCTTTAGCCCCATGGATATATAGCTATTAACTAAGTCCTATATCTCACAGAAAACCAAGTCTGAGGGAGATACACTTACTGAATAGCATCAATATACCTGTAAACCTATAGAAAAAAGTGAAGTTTCTATTCAAAAGGAGAAAGAACCAGGGATAAGTACCACCAAATTTTATTGTTAGCTTAATTGCTTGTGCTTACTTTTGTCAACCTAAATTAATGATGATGCAGAGTTTCCAACTCATACACAGAGGAGAGCCTACTGGCCCACGTAACTTGCTAAAACAGACAGTGAGAGATTTCTACTCTGCAAGGCACATCGACACGCCTGCATTGAAGAAGTTATCTTCACACGTATTCTCCATAAAGATTTAGGAGTATGAAATCATTCAGTGGAGAATGAGAGAGGCAAAAGGTGCCAGGACCAAAGGGTTAAGTAAAAACACAGGCTGCAAGCCTAACTACTGTAGCTGCAAGCCAATCCACATCCTAGAGCATAGGGTACAGAAGTAACCCGCAACTCATCAACTACTTGTAAGGTGTTTTTCAGGAAAATTAGCTTGATTCAGCTCTCCAAGCATGAACACACTGCCATGAGATAACCATTATATGACCTTCCTGGGGTGGTGATATTAAGGCAAGGACACTGACTGGGAATGAAAGCTGCATCCTGAAGGACAGTGTATGTGTGACATCCCATATCAAGTCAAGTATCCTGGCAGCCTTTGAAAGTTATGTCAAGTGTCCTGGCAGTGCTTGCAAGTCATGTCAAGTAATGCAGCAACCTCTACAACCCCTGTGTATGAACCCAATTTCCATAGTCCGTTTCTGAGAAGCTACCACCTCTTCTCAGTAAATTTCCACCTGTTTCAAAACGCTTAAAAACCCAACAAATCTTTGCTCAGGGAGACAAATGGTAGTATTGCTAAGTCCATCTTTGTCTTTGTTTATGAGCTACTTTCTCTTAAAAAAAAAAAAAAATCTGAAAGAGTTCACGGCCAGGAATTACTGAGCTACTTATAGTATATATTATATATACAGTAAATTTTTGCTAAAATATTCTCTTCCTTTGAGTCTAAACCTTTATTTATTATTTATGCTCACACAGAAAATAACCTCATCTTTTATAATGTATGTATATTAGAGTTTATATCACTCAGTAAGTCCAAACTGGTATCTGATAATCTCAATTCAAATTATGAAACTTGATTGGGCAAATTTGATTGATTACATCGAATAACTCCCCAAATAGATTTATGCATGGTCAGGAGATGAAGGTCAATCATCAGGAATAGGAAAGCCAAGAAAACTCCCTTTTTGTGTGCAGGGGGTGATAGTTTCCAGAAGAAAGAAAGAGTACTAGGTCATAAAATAAAATTTAAATGATATTATATGCTTTGATTGCTCAATGTATACATTTTTCCCAAAGTACACAATTTCAATAATAACAGACTATATCAAAACATAACTAAAGCTGATAAAATATCAAGTGCATCCCCTTCATTTTTGTGAGGAAGCTCAAAATCTCATGTAGATATTGCCTTCACTATTATATGAAACTACTCTTACCCAAGTTCATGACAAGAATATGGCTTCCATATATCTAGTGGTGCTTTGTCATTTTTGTACATCTTTGACATTTTTATCCTGTATACTATCAACCAGTTGAAGTTATTCCAATGTCCAGAAAAACCAAACTGACTGCCATTGAGTTGATAGACACATAGTGACCCTGTCTTGGGTTTCTGAAGTGGTATCTCTAAGATTGGTGGGTTTGAACTGCCAGCCTTCTAGTTAGCAGTCAAATGCCTTAGACACTATTCCAATATAGTAGTTATAAAAGAAAAAGAAAACAGTAAAAAACAGCTTCTATTTAGCATCAAGAGGATAATAATATATGTTGTCAGCTGACCAAAGATCCAAATCAAAGAGTGTTTCCTATTTTAAAGACACCATCATCAAATGTCAAGAGTAACTTTTTGACCTATTTGGTAAAAAAACTTGGAAAACTGTTTGGATGATATTACTAGTCTAGAAAATTTTAAGGCCTCCTATGAGAAAGGAGGCTGTTCACCTGTTTTATTGACTATGTGACGACATTCAACTGTGTGGATAATAACAAATTATGGATAACTTTGAGAAGAATGGGAATTCCAGAACACTTAATTGAGCTTATGACAAACTTGTACATAGACCAAGAGGCTGTTGTTCAAACAGAACAACAGGATACAACAAAGCTTAAAGTCAGGAAGGCTGTGTGTCAGGGATGTATCATTTCACCATACTTATTCAATATGTGTGTTGAGCAAATAATCTGGGGAACTAGACTACATGAAGAAGAATGGAACATCAAGATAGGAAGAAGATTCATTAACAACCTACTATATGCAGATGAAAAAAACTTTGCTTGCTGAAAGCGAAGATGACTTGAAGCACTTATTGATAAAGATCAAAAACTAGTCTTCAGTGTGAATTACACAGCAACATAAAGAAAACAAAAATCCTCACAACTGGACCAATAAGCAACATCATGATAAATGGAGATAAGAGTGAGGTTGTCAGGGATTTCATTTTACTTGGATCCATAATCAATACCCACAGAAGTAGCAGTTAAGAAATCAGATGTCATATTGCACTGGGTAAGTCTCCTGTAAAAGACCTCTTTAAAGCGTTAAGAAGCAAAGATGTCACTTTGAAGGCTAGGGTGTGCTTACCCTAAGCCATGGTACTTTCAATAGCCTCATGTGTATGTGAAAGCTAGATAATGAATGAGGAAGACCAAAGAAAAGCAGATGCCTTTGAATTGTGGTGTTGGTGAAGAAAACTGAAAATATCATGGACTGCCAGAAGGACGAACAAATCTGTCATGGAAGAGGTGCACCCAAAATGCTCCTTAGAAGGGAGAATGGCCAGACTTCATCTCTTGTACTTTAGTCATGTTAGCAGAAGGGACTAGTCCCTGGAGAAGGATATCATGCTTGGTAAAGTAGATAGTCTGCAAAAAAGAGATGACCCTCAACAAGATAGATTGGTACAGTGGCTGCAAAGATGAGCTTAAGCATAGCAACAATTGTGAAGATGATTTAGGACCAGGCATTGTTTCTTTTAGCTGGACATAGGGTCACTATGAGTTGGAACTGACTTGATGATATCTAACAACAACATGGAAAGGAATTGGGGATAAGGTGTGTATGTGCAGTGTGTGTTGTCCTGAATCAGATGAATCAGGTATCAGAATGTTCTGAATTTTGCAGTTTTTCATTGTGTTTTGTCTTATTTTTAAAGTTTGTGTTTGGTTGTTTAGTACTTATATTCTTATTTTGTACTAACTACAGTGGAGGGAGCTCTGGTAGCATAGTGGTTAAGGCACTTGACTGCTAACCAGAAGGCTGGCAGTTCAAGCCCACTAGCCACTCCTCGGAAGGAAGATGGGGCAATCTACTTCCGTAGTGATACTGCCTCGGAAACCCAAGGAGCGGTCTCTATGAGTCGAGTCTGACTCGACGGCACATAACAACAACAACAACAACAGTTGGAGTACCTGAAAGTTAATTTTATTTGGGGTAGAGAGAAATTTACTACACAAAATAATGCAATGTCAATCACACATAGAGAATAATCTACTGTTCATCCATATAATTTCCTAGTTGGTAGAAGACAACAGCTGATAAAACTAGTTACTGTGTAAGGCCAATCAGCCATGTATTTGCAAAGACTTACCTTGTGAACAAGTTGGATATTTCCCATTGAAGAAGGGATGGACAGATATAAATTCCTTTAAAATTTCACTGCTCTTTCCACTAAACTTGTATACGTATTGATTTAATGTACAAGTAAAAGAAGAAATGACATGTATTTCCATTGAGGAATTTAGTGAGAAAACTGCAACTCTTTATTTGATATTACCATGTTCCACATTTCCTTTCAAACAATAACAATAGCAACACAATCACTTGGGAAGTTATTGAGCACTCTGAATTGCTACTGATAGAGTCTAAAAGTGATTTTCAATATTCTTTGTAGACTCAGAAGACAAAGGAAGAAATCAATTTGATGGGGATCCTGACAATAGGACTGAATTGGACAGAAATCATGGCCATTTGGGGGCACTACAGAAGAAAGAAGTATGATAGAAAATTCTGAGAAATCTATCACAAATATCAATGTGATATATTCTGAGTCCTTAGAACTTTTAAAGTTCAGTCCCTAAAGCAGGCAAAACTATTTATCTTCTTTCATATTCTTACCCATCATCTCCTCTCCTATATATTTTTTCTCCCGTCAGAAAGAAGTACTTTTGTTTATTGACAATATAGAGTTTTAAACTACCTAAATCTAAAGTTTTCATTGTGGAAATCTTTATGGCTGAAAGCTATATTTTAGCCAATAAAAGAACAATATAATAATGGCTTCACTCTCCCCATTTTTCCCCCTTTGAAAGGAATGCACACTACAGATTCAGCAATAACTCAGCATACTTTCCATCAGTGTGTATAGTTATTTTGAGCAACTTTTCACTATCCTTTAACAACTTTTTTCACTTATCAGGAAAATTATATAATCATGTGTAATATCATACAAAATGAATTATAGTAAAATTATGTAGTGGAATTCTGTGGAACTGGTGAAAATGATAAGATAGTTTGAACAAAGTGACATGAAAAAAAATCCAAGATACATTGTTCCCTGAGAAAAAAAAAAGTATGCTACAGTGTTAAACATACACATTTATAGATTTTTGCATATGAAAAAGTGTACATACATATAGCCTATTTAAAGAGTAGACAAATGAATTATAAGATAACAAATGTTATAAATATTATAAGATAACAAATATTGTGTGTGATAATCTGTTTATAAGTATATCTGTAAGAGAATATTTATATTGTTATTTTAGTATGAGTGATTTATACTTGAAATGCATAAAATAATGTTTAAGATACAATTTATAGATTTTTTAAAAAGACACATACTAATTTATCTACAAATATAATTGGGATTTATACATAGTAATATAGCTATATGTGGGCACTTAAAAATACAAATAAATGAAAAGCAGATTTTTAATGATTGAAAATATTTATTATATTTATAATCCCAAGGTTATAGTACTATAAAAGTGCATATACAACTATTAGAATGAAATTTGAAAAAATGTATCTACATATTTTTAACACCATATACTGAATTGCAATATAAATTCTTTAAAAAGATCTTAGGAATAAAACGCAATTGTAAAAGTATAAAATAATCATAAAATAGTTATCATAATTTGAATTTTCCTTCTTTAATATTTTGGTTCTTCCTTACAGAATAATAAATACTTTAGGATGCACATCTAGCTAGTTTGCATTTTTCTTAATGAGTACACTAGAGCTTTCCCATTACCTTGTTACTCAGGAATATGGACTATGTCATTGGTATAACATTGGTGATTTATCTGGCTTGGAATTCTCTGTTCTAAAAATATATTTTGAAGACCTGAAGATCATTCTTGCCTTTGTCCTTATGAAGACAACATGGTTTAGAATTTATAAAAAGGGTAGAGATTTATCTTAAGCAAGAATAAGCCAATTGTCTGTGACATTTATCCTCTCAAAGCAGATGGCAGTGGGATGGAATGGGGAAACTTCTTTTTCCTTTATATTATTCAAAAATTAATTCACTGTTCAATTGGTAAAACCAACAACAATAAAAGGTAAGCATTACCATCATGTAATCAGCCAATTCTTTCAATAACATAAGCAATAATTTCTAGCAAATATTAGCACTTTCTATTTCAGTCAATAATTTTAGTAATATTAACAATATGAATATGCATATGTATAAATGTATATGCACACTGAGGAGTTCTGGTGGTATGGTGCCTAAGGCTTTTGACTGTTAATCAGAAGGCTGGCGGTTCAAACCCACCAGTCACTCCTTGGAAGGAAGGTTGAGCAATCTACTTCCATAGAGATACTGCCTCGGAAAACCAAGGAGGGTTCACTATGAATCGGATCTGACTCTATGACAGTGAGTTTGTTTTTCTTTGGTTTATGCATGACAAACCAAAACAACAAAAGCAAACTGATTACCATCAAGTCAATTGCACCTCATAACAACCTTATAACACAGAATTTCCAAGCCTGTAAATCTTTATGGTTATGAGTCGGTTCGACTCAATGGCACATAACGACAACAAATCTTTATTGAAGCAGACTTCCTCACCTTTCCCTTGTGACGTGGCTGGTGGGTTTGAACCACTGATCTTTTGCCTAGAAGCCAAACGCCTTAACCATTGCAGCACCACAGTTCATTATATAGACACTAGTAAGTAACCAGCAAATTCTCCATGAACATATATAAAATTTATACTTTTTCACTAAGTGATATTGTTAAGTGTTCAAGCAATGATGTGACTTTAATTATCGAGGTATTTCTAACCTTAAAGTTATATGATTGAGCATGGAGACAAGGAGATAAAATAAGAAGGGCACATCCTCTAAACTGAAATTTGCTGAATACAGATTAAAGTTAGTGTGATGTACATACAATTTTCACACAACTGCTGAAAAATGTATATTTTTGGGAGAGTTATTAAAGAATGCAGAAGACTGGTTACTACAAAACACCTACTCAGTTATTAGAGAAATACTGCTTCAATTTATTCTTTTCAAAGTGCACACTTAATAATGATAACACAATAACAAACACCTATATAGTTCTTGGGAGCTCTGGTAGCATAGAAGCTAAGGCACTTTACTGCTAACCAGAGGGCTGGTGGTTCAAACCCACCACCAGCCACTCCTCAGAAGGAAGATGGGGCAATCTACTTCAGTAGAGATACTGCCTCGGAAACCCAAGGAGGGATCGCTATGAGTCGGGTCCGACTCGACGGCACATAACAACAACAACAACAATATTTATATATAGTTCTTAATACGTTTTTGTTACTTATTTAATCCTCACTTACCATATGAAATAAAATTTGATTTTATCTTACTATTTTAAAACAAAACAAAACAAAAATTTTAATAACTTACTGAAAGCGTAATACCTTTTCAGGATTTGTACTCAGGCAGTCTGGGTACACTGGTATGCCAACCAGTCAGAATGACCATCAGAAAGAGTGGTCTTTGAAGGAAAACAATTCTTTAGAGCTAAAAGTCAAAGGTTGTATATTCATTTGGGACCTTAGAGGAAGCAGAGGTTGCTTGAGAGCCAAATGGCCAAAGAAAAAAACATTAATTTATTGATGCTAGTTCAAGTCTTGACCGATAGCTCTAACATAGAGTCTTTGGTGATATCTGGAATGAGAAATGTGCTTTAAGAGAATAATGTGAATTCTAGAGTATTAAAAAAATCCATTAGTGTGGAAAAAAAAATAGATAATTCAAACAGAATCTGATCTACTTTCTTAGAAAAATTGAAGAGTTTTCTACTTATGGGTCTTAGTGTTTTAAAATGAGTAGTTAGAAGAATAGTTTTATTTCTTTGAGGAAGTAAGTCAAATGTTTGTATGTTATGAAAAGAAGAATTTCATTGACATTTATTGTAAGGGAAAGTTAAAACTTTGACTATTGTTTTTTTCTTCCCTGATTGAATATATTTTGATCATTCATATGACAGACCATGACGAGGTCAATGACACTATGCAATAGAGAATTTGGTACAACATATCTGTGCTAAAATTAGATCTTTTCATTTGATAGGAAGTATATCCTTGAAGCTCTCTCCACAAGTCTACTTTCTCTGATGTTTTAAGAAAACCTTCTTCACGTGAGTAGCATCACCTCACTTAGAAGAGAAACTTGAGTACATCTCTGTTGAAGTATTTTACTCCTCTATGCTATAGTTTTCACTGGCCAATTATTTAAGAAGTGGATGGCCCCTCCTTATTTCGAGTCTGTCTTAGCCTGGAAGCTCCACTGAAACCTGTCCACCATGGTGCCCCTGCTGGCATTTGCAATACTGGTGGCACAGCCTCCAGCCTCACAGCAACATGCAAGCCACCACAGTATGACACATTGACAGATGAGTGGTGGGATATCATTCAAATGGATCTTGGCTGAACGAAAAGAATATGATTAAGATGTTTAATTGTGTTTTATTGACTATGCATAAGCATTCAAATGTGTGGATCATAACATATTTTGAACAACATTGAGAAGAATGAGGCTTCCAGAACACTTGATTGTGCTCATCAGGAACCTGCACATAGACCAGGAGGCTGTTGTTCAAACAGAACAAGGGAACAATGCATGGTTTAAAATCAGGAAGAGAGTGTTTGAAGGTTATATCCCTTCACCATATTTATTCAATCTATATGCTGAACAAATAATCCTGGAAGCTGGACTGCATGAAGAAGAACATGACATCAGGATTGGAGGAAGACTTACTAACAACTTGTGCTATGCAGATGACACCACTTTGCTTCCTGAAAGTGAGGATGACTTGCAGCACTTACTGATGAAGATTAAAGACTACAGTCTGCAACATGGATTACATCTCAACATAAAGAAAATGAAAATCCTCACGACTGGACCAATAAAGAGCATCACGATAAATGAAGAGAAGATTGAAGTTGTCAAATATTTCATATTACTTGATTCCACAATCAACACCTGTGGAAGGAGCAGTCAAGACATCAGATGATGTATTCCACTGGGCAAATCTGCTGCAAAAAAACCTCTTTAAAGTGCAGAAGGCCAAAATATTGATTTGAAGACTATGGTGCCCCTAACCCAGAATATGGCATTTCTAATCACCTCATATGCATTTGAGAGCTGGACAATGAATAAAGAAGATTGAAGAAGAGTTGATCTTTTTGAGTTGTGGTGTTGGGGAAGAATACTGAAAGTACCATGGGCTGCCAGAAAAACTAACAAATCTGTCCTGAATAAGTGCAGACAATATGTTCCTTGGAAGCAAGAGTGACCAAGACTTTGGTCATGTAGTCAGAAGGGACCACCTGGAGAAGGATATCATCCTCAGTAAAGTGCAGGGTCAGTGAAAAATGGGAAGGCCCTCAAAACATGGACTGACATAGTGGCTGCAATTATGGATTAAGGTATCTCAAGGATAGAGAGGCTGGCACAGGACTGGGCAGTGTTTAATTCTGTTGTACATAGGCTCACTATGAGTCGGAGCCCACTTGACAGCATCTAACAACAAAAACATGCTGTAGTTGTTGTTAACCAGTGCTTAGTCCCGGGGAGCGAGGTAAGCATGGGCGGGCTTGTGCTTAGTAAACGGGAGCATGGTAAGCATGGGCGGGCTTGTGCTTACTCACTGATCTGCACTGAACACTTTCCCTTGTTACCCTCCCAAGAGGGACTGGGTCTTCTGGAGCAAGGTAAGCACGGGCGGGCTTGTGCTTAGTCCCCCGGAGCGAGGTAAGCACGGGCGGGCTTGTGCTTAGTAACCGGGAGTGAGGTAAGCATGGGCGGGCTTGTGCTTACTCACTGATCTGCACTGAACACTTTCCCTAGTTACCCTCCCGAGAGGGACCGG
>NW_006922340.1:513819-516732 GCF_000298275.1 Orycteropus afer afer
TGGAGGAAGTGCAGCCAGAATGCTCCTTGGAAGCAAGAATGGCCAGACTTTGTCTCACCTATTTTGGTCATGTTGTAAGAAGGGATCATTCCCTGGAGAAGGATATCATGCTTGGTAGGGCGGAGGGTCGACGAAAGAGGGGGAGGCCTTCAAGGAGATGGATTGATACAGTGGCTGCGATGATGGGCTCAAGTAAAGCAGGGATTATGGGGCTGGCGTGGGATCGGGCAGTGTTTTGTTCTGCTGTGCATGGGGTCACTATGAGTCAGAAACACTTCGATGACACTTAACAACAACAACAACAGTTGTTGTTAGGTGTTGTGGAGTCAGTTCTGACTCATAGTAACACTGTGTATAACAGAATGTATATAGCAGAATGAAACATTGCTTGATTCAGCACCATTCTCACATTTATTCATTCTTCTGGAAGCCCATGATATAGTAAATATTCTTTGCCAACAACATAATTCAAACATATCACTTCTTCTAAACTCTTCCATTTTCATTGTTCAACTTTTGCATGCATGTGATGCAATTGGAAAGAACATGGCTTGGGTCAAATATACCTTAGTTTTTAAAATCACATCCTTGCTTTTTAAGATTCGAAAGAGGTCATTTGTAGAAGGTATACTCTAGTATTCATCCTAATATGAATAGTAGAGAAAGATATTATAATGATAAAGCCTCTCTAACTTTATTAATTGTCAAATAATATTATATCAGACTTTCCTACATGATTTGTTAATGTGCATGTTTCTGAAATTCTAAAAGCTTGTAGGTCTCTAACAGTATATTTCTATAATAGCCCTAGTTTTCTTATATCTCATTGTCTTGTATAATCTTTCAATTAGGTGCTTTGAAGATTATGAACAAAAATAGGGAACATAGAAGGATAAATATTAAAGAATGCCTTTAATTTTAAATGCATAAAAGTTGATCTGTTTATGAGACATCTGTGTAGAGGGAGTCTCATAAGTACTTATGGAAATTCAGGTAGAGCTCAGAAAAGAGAGAATGCCAAGGAAAATATATATCAGAATCATCACCCTAACGATTTTGTCTCAAGAAATAGGATATACATGATTATGTAAATCTCACATAATATAATTATTTTTGTTTTAAGAGAGTAATGTGTTATTCATTTTTTCATGTTGATATTCTATATAAATTGAGAAATAAAATAGCAAACTCAGCAGATACAAAGGGATTATTTTTCAGATTGATAGAATAATATTGGAAGACACTTTCCAAGGTCAGTGTCAAATGGGAATGAGGTCTCTCTACTCTTACAAACAATTTATACTGGGTAATACACCAAACATGAATATATATTTTGCAAAAGATAGACTTTTATGATTTCTTTTGATATAGTTGAGGAAAGAAGGTAATAATAGATTTAATGTCCTATGCACAGGACCTTTCATAAATTAACTATTTTCAGAAATGTGGATCTATTGCAGCCACCCCTACACACACACACACACACACACACACACACACACACTGTGTTAATTAACTACTTTTCAATGGTTAAGAGAAGTGCATGGGACTGGAAGCTATGAGGAATTTTATTGTAGGCAATGGGGATTTTAGAGTGAGAAATCTCTGTAATGGGTTAAAACAGGGTATTAATTAAATCTACCTCAAGCACACACATCATCAAAGTTTAAAAAATTCAATTAAAATTATTATTTCCTTTTAAAATTATTCTAAAATTTTCCAATATGGTTGTTATATTTCCTGATATAAGACCAACTGGCGTCATAAAACACATTCAATTGGGGGAAACAAGCCATTTGCATAATTAAACTGTGTATTATGAAATTTCCTGAAGGCAACAAAATATCCAAAACCAAAACTATGTTGTGGGTTAAAGTCCAAGAATTTTAAATAAAGAATAAATTCCAACAAAAACCTGTCTCTCATTTGTCAAAAATCCAAAGCATTGAAATCATCTCTGATTTCTTAACACAGATTAGTTTCAGCTGAGTAGATATTCAAAGCTTAGGTATAGTTAGAGTTTATTCAATTACTTTAGCTTTTAATACTTCTAACCCAAAAGAGCTACTACTTTAGCAACTCTGAAATTGAATCAACTTGGTGCCAAATCATTTATCATTTTCATTTCAAAAAATCCAATAGATAATGTATCCAGAACAGTTTCATTACATCCTTGGTTTCTAGATCATTTATTCTGTGTAAAATTATATTCTCCAAACAAAAACACTTTCAAGAGTCTTCAGTGGTGGTGTTAATTGCAGTCAAGTTGGTCCCAGACCAAATGCATAAAAAAAAAAAAAAAAAAAATCCACTGTCATTGACTCAATTCTGACTCACATCGACTCCCATTGGGTTTCCAAGGCTATAAATCTTTACGAAAGTAGATCTCCACATTTTGCTTCCAGGGAGCAGCTGGTGGGTTTGAACCACCAACCTTCTGGTTAGCAGCCAAATATCTTATCCACTATGTCACCAGAGCTTCTTGGCCATATACATAAGGAAATGAAATCATGTGAGCTATAGGGTTTGTACTGGCTGATTATCAGAAGTAGATTTCGAGGATTTTCTTTTTAGTATATTTTAGTCTGGGAGCTCTGCTGAAACTTGTTCAGCAGCATATCAATACACAAGCTTCCAATGACAGAGGCATTGTAGCTTCAGATGAAGTGCTTTGGTCAAGATTTGAACCTGAGCCTTCCTTATGGGAGGCAAGAAGTCTACCACTGAACCACAAATGCTTCCTAAGAGACTTTTAATTTTCAAAAAAGGAGAGAACAATATTTTCATACTGATAGCACTAAAATTGCTGAATTTACTTTTCTTGGTTTGGGTGTCTGTATTATGAGATACATTGACACTAAAACTATTATGTTAATTATAAGCTAAGACACTTGCCTGCTAACCAGACGGCTG
>NW_006922340.1:517302-529482 GCF_000298275.1 Orycteropus afer afer
TTCAAACCCACCAGCCACTCCTCGGAAGGAAGGTTGGGCAATCCTACTTCCGTAGTGATACTGCCTCGGAAACCCAAGGAGGGGTCGCTATGAGTCGGGGTCGCTATGAGTCGGGGTCGACTCGACGGCACATAACAACAACAACAACATTTCTATTTTCTGTCAATACATTTGGTTATTATAAATATAGAAGTGATATTTACCAAACATCATGATAGCAGGCGACTTTAACATTTCACCCAAGACTTTAATGCCTTTAAGCTGGTCAAAGTTTTCATGTATTATTTGTACAGTGTGTGACTGTGTTTATATTATGTGTGTGTGTTTCTTTTTGTGTCAATACTTTTAGTTATTTTAAATATAGAAGTGATATTTAGCAGAGATCATGTTACCAGACTACTTTAACATTTCAACCAAGAGTTTAATACTTTTAAGCTGGTCAAAATTCATGGATGATTCATAAATGCAGATTGTATTCAAGTTGTGCTTATTGGACAGTTTATTCCATATTCTATTTTAATTTAAACTATAACAAATTTGGGAAACTATGTGCAACAGATATTTTAAGCTAAGTATTATTACTATAAATGAAGATTTCCTAAAAATTAAGGATATATTATGTTAATCCTTTAAGAAAAAAAAAAAGAGATGAGCCCACATATCAATTAGCATAAGGGAAACAATACTATCAATTGAAGAAAGGCAAAATGTTGTTCTTAGGTATCATCGAGTCATCTACAACTCATAGCAGCCATATGCACAGCAGAATAAAATATTTCCCGATTCCGTGCCAGCTCCATGATCCTTGCTATACTTGAACCCATGGCTACAGCCACTGTGTCAATCCATCTCCTTGAGGGACTTCTCCTCTTTCGCCAACACTCCACCTTATCAAGCATGACATCCTTTTCCAGGGAATAGTCTCTTCTGACACCATGGCCAAAGTAGGTGAGATGAAGTCTGTCCATTCTTGCTTTCAAGGAGCACTCTGGCTGTACTTCCTCCAGGACAGATTTATTAGTTATTTTAGCAGTTTATGGTAATTTCATCATTCTTTGCCAGCACCACAACTCAAAAACATCAATTCTTCCTTATTCATTATCCATCTCTTACATGCATATGAGGTGACTGAAAATATCATGGCTTCTGTCAGGCGCACCTTAGTCCTCAAGGAGACATCTTTGCCTCTCAGCACATGAAAGAGGTCCTTTGCAGCTGACTTGCCCAGTGCTATACGTTGCCTGATGTCCTAGCTGCTAATGTTATTGGCATCGATTGTAGAACCAAGCAATGTGACATCTTTGAAAACTTCAAACTTTTTTCCATTTATTGTGATGCTGCTTATTGGTCCAGTTTTCAGGATTTTTTTTTTTTTTTCTTTATACTGGCATGTAATCCACACTGCAGACTGTATTCTTCAATCTTCATCAGTAAGCACTTCAAGTCATCCTCACTTTCAGCAAGTAAATTGCTGCATATCACAGGTTGTTAATGATTCTTCCTCCAATCCTGATGCCATGTGCTTCTTCATATAGTCACACTTTTTGGATCATGTGCTCAGCATATAGATTGAATAAGTATGGTGAAAGGATACAACCCTGATGCACTTCCCTCTTGATTTTAAACCATGCATTGTTCCCTTTTTCTGTTCAAATGACAGCCTCCTGTTCTATGCACAGGTTCCTGATGAGTACAATTAAGTTTTCTGGAATTCCCATTTTCCTCAATGTTATCCACAATTTGTTATGATCCACACAATCAAATACTTTTGCATAGGCAAAAAACACAGGTAAACATCTTTCTGGTATTCCTTGCTTTGAGCCAAGATCCCTCTGACATCAGCAATGATATCCCTTGTTCCATGTCCTCTTCTGAATCTAGCTTGCACTTCTGGAAGTTCTCTGTCAATATACTGCTGCAAACATTTTTGAATTTTCTTCAGTAAGATTTTACTTGTGTGTGATATTAATGATATTGTTCAATAATTTCCACATTCCAAGGGATCACCTTTCTTTGTAATGGGAACACATATGGATCTCTTCCAGTCAATTGACCAGGTAGCTGTATGATAAATATCTTGGCATAACCGAGTGAGTGCCCCCAAGGGGGCATCCATTTCTTAGAAACATCTCATTGGATATTCTGTCAATTACTGGAGCCTTGTTCTTCACCTATTCCTTCAGGGCAGCTTCAACTTTTTCCTTCAATACCATTGATTCTTGAACATATGCCACCTCCTGAAATAGATGAAGATCCACCAGTTATTTTGGTACAGTGACTGTGGATTCCTTCCGTATTCTTTTGATGCTTCCTCTGTCATTCAATATTTTGCCTATGGAATCTTTCAATATTTCAACTCAGACTGAAATTTTTTCTTAGTTCTTCAAGCTTGAGAAATGCTTACCATGTTCTTCCCTTTTGGTTTTCTAACTCCAGGTCTTTGCACATTTCATTATAGTAATTGTCTTTGTCTGCTGGAGTTGCTCTTTGAAAACTTCTGTTCAGTTCTGTTCTCTTGTCATTTCTTCCATTTGCCTTAGGTACTCTCCACTCAAAGGCAAGTTTCAGAGCCTCTTCTGACATCCATTTTGATCTTTTCTTCTTTTCTCATCTTTTTAATGATTTCTTGCTTTCTTCACATATGATAGGAGCTCTGGTAGCATAGTGGCTAAAAGCACTTGACTGCTATCCAGAGGGCTGGCGGTTCAAACTCACCAGCCACTCCTCGGAAGGAAGGTTGGGCAATCCTACTTCCGTAGTGATACTGCCTCGGAAACCCAAGGAGGGGTCGCTATGAGTCGGGGCCTACTCGACGGCACATAACAACAACAACAACAATCACATATGATATTCTTGATGTCATCCCACAATTCTCCTGGTTTTCAGTTACCTGTGTTCAATGTATCAAATCTATTCTTTAGATGGTCTCTAAATTCAGAGGGGATACATTCAAGGTCGTATTTTCGCTCTCAGGGACTTGGGAGGATCTGATGGCATAGGGCATAAGGCATTCTACTGCTGAGCAGAAGGCTGACAGTCCAAACCCACCAGCCACTCCTCGGAAGGAAGGTTGGGCAATCTACTTTTGTAGTGATACCACCTCAGAAATCCAAGGAGGAGCCACTAGGAGTCAGATCTGATTCAACAGCTGTGTGTTGCATTGCTTTTGGACTTGTTTTAATTGTCTTCAACTTCAAGTTGAACTTGCATATGAGAAGTTGATGGTCTGTTCTACAATCAGTTCCTGGCCTTGTTTTGACTAAAGATAAGATAATGAGCTTTTCCATCTCCTTTGCTACAGATGTAGTTAAACTGATTTCTGTGTACAATATCTGGTGAACTCCCCATGTATAGCTGCTGTTTGTGTAATTGAAGAAATGTATTTGCAATGAATAAGCCAATTCATGCAAAATTCTATCATGGTATCTTCAGTGTTATTTCTGTCAGCAAAGCCTAATTTCCAACTACCAGTGATTCTTCTTTGTTTCCAACTTTTACATTCTGGTCATTAGTAATAATTAACACATCTAGATTGCAGGTTCAGTCAATTTCAGACTGCAAAAGTTGATAAATATCTTCAATTTCCTCATCTTTGGCTTTGGTGGTTGGTGCATAAATTTGAATAATTATAGTATTAACTGGTTTTCCTTGTAGGTATATGGATATTTTCTTATCACCGACAACATTGTACTTCAGGACAGATCTTGAAACATCCTTTGTGATGATGACTGTCATCCATTCATCTTCAATTTGTCATTACTGGCATAGATTGTATGTTTGTCTAATTCAAAATGGCCAAACTTGTCTATCTCAACTCAGTAATGCCTAGGATATCAATCTTTATATGTTTCATTTCATTTTTTGAGACTTTCCAATTTTCCTAGATTCATAATTTGTGCATTCCATGTTCTGACTATTAATGGATGTTTGCAACTATTTGCCCTCACTTTGAGTCATGCCACATCAGCAAATGGAGGTCTTGAAAGCTTGTCTTTATGCATATCAGTAAGGTTGATACTACTGTGATGATGCAGCTCTTTCCCAGTCATATTTTGAGAGCCTTCCAACCTAAGGGGCTCATCTTCTTGCACTGTATTGGACAATGTCTCCAGGCTATTCATAAAGTTGCACAGTAATATATCAGACAGTGTTTCTCTGCTGTTCATGAAGTTTCCCCTGGCCAATTCTTTGAGAAGTGGATAGACTCTTCCTTTTTCCTAGTCTGTCTCAATTTGTAAGCTCTGTTGAAACCTGTGCACCATGTGCAACCCCACTGGCATTTGAAACACCAGTGGCACAGCCTCAAGCCTCACAGAAACATACAGAAAATATCACTAAAAAATATCAAGTTGATCTTTTTTATGGCTATATTCAGGAACTATTACATTACAGAACAAACATTCTTTTGTTGATGGGACATGTCTTAAAACAGGAATAAATAGTTGCCAACATTTATTAATGATCAGAACATGGAATGCACAAATCATGAATCTTAGAAAATCAGTGGTTGTCAAAATGAAATAGAATAAGTAAATACAGATATCCTTTGCATTAGTGAACAGAAATGTATATTCACAATACAGATAGTGAATATCAGTATATTGGCCATTTTGAATCTGACATCATATGGTCTACTATGTCAGGAATGAAAAAATGAAGAGGAATGGTGTAGCATTTATTGTAAACAAGAACATTTCAAGGTCTATCCTGAAGTACAATGCTGTTAGTGATATGATAATACCCAAACATCTACAAGGAAGACCAATTAATACTACTATTATTCTAATTTATGCACCAACCACTAAAGCCAAAGATGAAGAAATTAGAGGTTTTTACCAAATTCTGCAGTCTGAAACTGACCAAGCTTACAATCAAGAAGTATGGATTATTATTAGTGATTGGAACACAAAAGTTGGAAACAAGCATTAGCAGTTGGAAAACATGACCTTGGTAATAGAAATGATGCTAGATATTACATGATAGAATTTTGTAAGATCAATGACTTATTCATTGCAAGTACGTTTTTTGAACAACATGAATGGTTACTATACATGTGGGTTTTGCCAGATGGTACAAAAAAGACTAAAACAGACTACATATGTGGAATGAAGAGATGAAGGAGTTCAATATCATCAGTCCAAACAATGCCAGGTGCTGACTGTGGAACACACAATTAATTGGCTTTAAACAAGATAATGTTGAAGCTGAAGAAAATTAAAACAAGTTCATGAAAGCCGAATGAAGATATTGATCATATGCCACCTTAATTTAGAAACCATCTGAAGAATAATAGGTTTGATGCATTGAGCATTAATTATTGAAGACTAGACTAGCTGTGGGAGGACATTAAGAGCATCATATATGAAGAAAGCACAAGGTCTTTAAAATACAGAAAAGGATGAAAAGGCCAATGTGGTAGTCAAACACGTATGTCAACTTGGCTGGGTCTAGTTGAGTGGCTGGGAAGCTGGTGCTAGTTATTCCCTATGATGAGACTGGCAATCAATTTCATGGTGGGATCTACCACAAGCAGCTGAGTAGCTGCCTTTGGGATGTGGTCTGCTTCTTGTATATAAGGAGAAGCCTTGGGGATAGTCTCTAGCCTATGGAATACTTGGATGCATGTAGCCATGTCATTGTTCAGCAGACTGCCATGTTCTGCCAACCTTTGGACTTACAATGCACTGAATTAATGGCCTGCCATGTGGTTTGGTAAAATTGGGACTGTGTCTTTTCATTTGTCAGCCTTGGGTTTTTCAGCTTCAGTAACTGAGTGAAGAAAAGCCTCTAGCTCCAGTGGGATGGGAGCAGGATGCAGAGCTGGACCCCAAGGCTGAAGGGCTTTTATCCAGCCCCTAGATATTGGCACTTTGAACTTGGACTTAAAGCCTGAAAATTGTAGGAATAAACTCCTCTTTTTCAAGCCATCCCGTTTGTGGTATATTCTTGTCAGATCAGTACTAGGTAACCAAAACAGAATATGGTACTGAGAGAGTGGGGTGGTGCTCTGAGAAATACCTAAAATGTGGCACAGGAGTGGAGTGTGTCCTTGACCTGAGACCCTGGCAGAGACACCCAGGCATACAGCATGAGAGACGGCAGGAGCAGACCAAGAGACTGGCAGAGAGATACTGGTAGAAAGACCAGCATGGAAGATGGCAGTAGCAGAACCCAGAGACTGGCATTAAACAGCAATAGGCTTACCAGACCACGGAGGAGAAAGCCAGGTGCCATTGGATAGGCAGCTTTCTGACAGAGTGGGTTGCTTCTGGGCATTAATTGGTGAAGAGACTGGCATAAAATGGAGTAGCAGGTTGACCAGCCCATGAAGCAAGAAAGCTAAGTGTCCTTTGGGCAGAAAGTTTTCCAGCAGAATGGGTTGCCCTCGGGTATTAATCGGCGGAAGCAGAGAGAATAAGAAAATGGGAAGCAGAGCTGCCCACAGCCTCAAAGGGTAGGATTATGGCCTTTGGGTGTGGAACCCCAATAATATATAATAAATAATAGCCCCCTAGGTTTCAAGAGTTAGACCTTCACCAACTTGGTTCTGGAGTGTGGGGCTGCTCGTTCATGTGAGCTACTGGGATGGAGCCATAGCTGCTGCCCAAGAGTGAGGGAGCAGGTCTGCCATGCCCAAGAGGGAGAAGAATGGGGCCTGTCATGCCAAGGGGGTGAGATCAGCATTTAGAATAACTAGGGGACTGGAGCCACCTAGTGAGAGAGATCTGTACAGATGTCACCCAATGAAGATCTACATAGGTGCAAAGTTGGTAAGGGGTGGAATTGTGGTAGTTAAATTTATATGTCAACTTGGCTGGGCCTGGTTGAGTGACTGATCAGCTGGTAGTAGTTATTCTCCATGATGAGATTGGCAATCAGCTCCATGGTGGGATCTACCAAAAGCAGCTGCCTTTGGGATGTGGTCGGCTTCCTCTATATAAGGAGAACCCTGGGAGATAGTCTCTAGCCTATGGCATGCTTGGACCCTGCATGTAGCTGTGTCATTGTTCAGCAGCCTGCCATGCTCTGCCAACTTTGGGACTTAAAATAGACTTGAATTAATGGATAGCTACAGAAATAGATTGCCCAACCTTGCTTCCGAAGAGGTTGGGCAATCTACTTCCATAGTGATATCATCTTGGAAACCCAAGAAGTGGTCGATATGAGTGGGGTCTGACTCGATGGCACATAACAACAACAACAACAACATGTGGTTTGTTAACATCGAGACTATGCTTTTTCACTTGTCAACCTTGGATTTTTCAGCCTCAGTAGCTAACAGCTGTCTGAGTGAAGAAAAGCTTTTAGCTTCAGTGGGCCAGAAGCAGGAGGCAGAGCTGGACCCCAAGGTTGAGGGGCTTTCACTCAGCCCGTAGAGATTGTCACTTTCAACTTGGACTTAAAGCCTACAAATTGTAAGAACTTATTCCTGTTTGTTCAAGCCATCCCATTTGTGGTAGATTCTTGTCAGAGCGGCACTAGGTAACAAGAACAGCCAAGATGGACATCAAAAGAGACTGTAAAACTTGTGCTTGGAGAATAGCTAAAGCAAATGGGGGAAAAAATGATAAATAAAACAAAAGATTTCAAAGGGCAACTCAAGAAGAAAGAAGAGAAAGTAAAATATTATAATGAAATGGCCAGAGACCTGGAGTTAGAAGACCAAAAGGGAAGAACACATTTGGCATTTCTTATACTGAAAGAGCAAAAGAAAAATTTAAACCTTGAATTACAATACTAAAGGAGTCTATGGGCAAAATATTGATGATGCAGGAAGCATCAAAAAGGTGGAAGGAATACACAGAGTCACTGTACCAAAAATGATTGGTTGACATTCATCTGTTTTAAGAGGATGCATATGGTCAAGAACCAATGGTCCTGAAGGAAAAACTCAAGGCTATACTGAAGGATTGGTGAAAGGATATGTCTTGGTTCCCTAGTGTTGCTCCAATAGAAAATACCACATATGGGTGGTTTTAACAAACAGGATTTCATTTTATTACATTTTAGGAAGGTAGAAGTACTAGTTCAATGTGCCAGCTCTAGGGGCAGAGTGAAGGTCCTTCAACCTTGGGCTTCAGCTCTGCCTTTTTCCGGCAGCCCCCCTGGAGCTGAATAGGCATCTCTTCACTCAGGGAGCTGCTGGCTGCTGAGACTGGTGAATCCAAGGTCAACAAGTAAAATGGAACAGTCCAAGATTATCAAGCAACATTCCAGGCCACTAGATTAAGTCCAGAATTGGCAGACAACATGGCAGGCCACTCACTGATGAGTTGGCCAAATGCAGGATCTAAATGTACCAAGAAGCTCAAGACCTTTCTCAAAGCATCTTCTTATATACTGGAAGCAGACCACATCCGTAAGGTAGTTACTCAGATGCTCACAGTAGAGTTCACCATGGAATTGATTACCAGTATCATCATGGGGAATAAATATGTTCAGCTGTCCAGCCATTCAAACTAGGCCCAGTCAATTTCACACATAATCTTAACTACCAGAGGAAGACACCAGAAACTGACGAAACACCCATTAAGATGTTACAGGAAATGAAGGCAGCACTGAAAATTCTCACACGTTTATGCCAAGAAATTTGGAAGACAGCTACCTGGCCAGCTGACTGAAAGAGGTATATATTTGTGCCCATTCCAAAGAAAGGAGATTTAACAGAATGATTAAATTATGAAACAATAACATTAATATTATACTCAAGTAAGATGCTGCTGAAGATAATTCAGAAATGATTACAGCAGTATATTGACAAGGAACTTCCAAAAATTCAAGCTGAATTCAGAAAAGGATGTGGAATGAGAAATATTTTTGCTGATGTCAGATGGCTCTTGCCTGAAAGCAAAGAATACCAGAAAGATGTTTCCCTGTGTTTTATTAACTATACAAAGACATTCCACTGTATGGATCTTAAAAAATTATGAATAACTACAAAGAATGGGAATTCTACAACACATGTGCCTATGTGCCCAAAGAAATATAGCAGCATATATTGTATGGTTATCCCTAGGTAAAGAGTTAACGAAAGTTTCCCCCCCCCTCTTAAATTGTACATAGATTAGAGGCTGTCATTCAAACAAACAAGGGGACACTCAACGCTTTATAATCAGGAAGGGTAGGCTTCAGGGTTGTATCCTTCTCCATACTTTTTCAATATGCAAGTTGAACAAATAATCTGGGAAGCTGGACTATAAGCATAAGAAGGTGGCATCAGGATTGAGGAAGGCTCATTAACAAACTGATTTATGCAGATGATACAACCTTACTTGTTGAAAGTGATGACTTGAAGCATTTAGTGATGAAGATATAAGACTATAACCTTTAGTATGGATTACACCTTAACATAAAGAAAACAAAATCCTCACAAATAGACCCATAAAGAACATCATGATCAATGGAGCAAAGATTGAAATTGCCATGGATTTCATTTTACTTGGAACCACAATCCATGGAAGCAGTAGTCAATAAATCAAGTGACATATTAAACTGGGCTAATCTGCTCAAAAGAGCTCCTTAAAATATTATGGACCAAAAATGTCACTTTGAAAACTAAGGTACACCTGACTCAAGCCATGGTATTTTCAATAACCTCATATGCATGAGAAAAGTGGACAATGAATAAGGAAGACCAAAAAAGAGTTGATGTCTTTGAATTGTCGTGTTGGTATATAATAGTAAAAATACCAGAGATTGCTATAAGAAATAATTCTGTATTGGAAGAAGTGCATCCCAATTGCTCTTTAGAAGTGAAAATGGGCAGACTTCATTTCACCTACTTTGGCCATGTTGCCAATAGGGATCAGTCCCTGGAGACGGATACCATGTTTAGTAATGTAGATGGTCAGCAAAAAAGGGGAAGATCCTCAATGAGATGAGTGGACACAGTGCCTCAATGGCGGGCTCCAGCAGAGCAAGCATTGAGGATGGTGTGGGATGGGGTGGTGTTCTGTTCTGTTGTACACAGGGTCCATATGAATTGGAGCTGACTCGATGGCATCTAACAAAAAAGAAGAAAACACCATTCCCGTATTCTTAGGAGATTATACACAGTTAAAACTTTAAAAAAATCAATCTGGTAGGTTCTAGTTTGAACTCCCAAAGAGTTCATATACATTGACATAGTTAAAATTTATATAATATTTTGTTTACTATATTATTCAAAATAGCAAAAAAATTGTTTAAAATTTACATAGACTATAGATAATGAATAAATCCATAAATATTGATCATGATTGGTCTATGCCCTTAAACATATATGATTGGTGCTTAACTGTTACTGCCATGGAAAATGCATATGACTTAATTTTGATTGAGAAAAAGCAGGTTGCATTTTAGTTGTCCCACAGTCACACACACATGCAAAAATAAGCCTAGAAAGAAATATAGCCACATATGCCATATGGTTATCCCTAGATAAAGAGATAATGAGTGTTGTTTTTTTTTTTCTCCCTTCCTTACATTTTCTGATTTATTATTTAGAATGTGTTAAAAACATGGCATGTAAATAATCTGCTGAAATGATTCCCTGGGCCATACATAATGATCCCAGGATACTTATCAAATATTTAGGAAATATCCATAATTCATGGATCAGGTTAGGTTTTTTGGTCATTATTTTTTATCCATAACTGCAGTATCTTAAAAATACATGCCTTTAAATATAATATAATATCAACAAATTTGGTAAAACATTCTTATAACAGTTGAAAATTAGTAGATAACATTTCATTTGGATAAATACTTATGAGATGCTTGCTATGGGACTGTGGGCCTCTGGAGTCAGTGAAGAATCCCAACCATGATAGCTTGGCAAACACTTGCTCCTAAAGCCATTGACTAGATAGTTTTTGGAGAGATCATACTCCAAAACCAATAGGCTGTTGCTAATTCACTGAAATCTTGGAATTAGATCCTAACTTCCAGATTGGCTGCTGTATTTGAGACTCCACCAACTAGTGACTGGGCTTACTATGAGACCCATGTGGCCAAGATTGGCTTAATGGATGACTTTGAGAAGAAGGTGAGACTTCAAACAACTCAAGCAGTGGTCTTGTAAAGTGATCTGTCCAGGGGAAAGAGGAAGTGTGATAATTACATGTGCTGGATGACAGTGAGGAAAGATAGATGAGATTTTAACACTGAAAACCTCATTGGAAAAGAAGAGCATCACTAAAACTTGAGTGGTAGATTTAAATGGTAAGTAAGTGCTGAGAATTCAGGGTCTTTTCATTCATCAGGTTTCTTATCCAAAGAAGTTGTAGACTTAATTTGAATTCCAAAGGAATTCTGGAAGTTAAATGTTTCTGCACTGCTCCTTTCAGAGTTCCTTCATAGCCTCCTACCTCTCTCCCTTTGAAATGAACAAGCATCATTTTTACCCTTTTACTATTACTTTCCTCCTTTTTCTGATCTTTTCTCACTATTCCTGATAGGTATAATTTCTCATCCACAAATCAATCATAAAGCCCAGAAGGCAGGGATGGATAGGAAAGATGGAAAAAAGTAAATGTGAAACACAGAGGGAGTGGGAACACTGCTATTACATTGTGAAGATTGCCATGAATGTCACTAAACAAAATGTATGAATTACTGAATAAAAAACTAATTTGCTCTGTAAACTTTCATCCAAATAATAATTAAAAACAAAACAAAACAAAACTTATGGTGTCCCTGAGGTCACCTCGTGGCTAAATAACACATTAGCTCACAAAATAATGAATATTGCTCAAAACTACTATTTGCCTTTAAAAATTCACAAATGAGACCAAAAATTACTTTTAAATAAAGATGGAATGTAATGAAGGAGGCAAGGAAATTACATTAATGGAAATGGAACAAATCAGAATGGAAATAATGAGAATCTTCACATATTGTGAAGAATGTAATCAACAACACATCAATTTGTGTAGAAACTGTTGAATAAGAACCTAAACTGCTGTGTAAACTGCTGCCATAAACACAATTTTATACATACATACATACATACATACATATATATATATGTTTTTGTTATGTGCCATTGAGTCAGACTTGACTCATAGTGACCCCTCCTTGGGTTTCTGAGGCAGTACCTTTACAGAAGTAGATTGCCCAATCTTCCTTCCAAGGAGTGGCTGGTGGGTTTGAACTGCCAGCCTTCTGGTTAGCAGTCAAATGCCTTATGTACTATACTAC
>NW_006922340.1:529862-533558 GCF_000298275.1 Orycteropus afer afer
ATTCAGAACTATTTGAATATAAAGAATGAAATAGTTATACTCTACCTAGATTATATGACTAAAATCTAAAATCTAAAATTAGGGATCGTCTAAGCGAAGGATAAATTTACCACGGGAATAAATCAGGTAAGTATTTGCACAAGGACAAAGATAGCTAGAGGTGGTTTAAAGGGAGTGATGCAATGTCAAATAGCAGAAACCTAGATGAACTTTTTAAAGGATGAATATTTAAATTGTTTTAACATTTTTTTTTCTTTCTTTACTAGTTTAATAATAATAAGTAAAGAAAAAGTGAAAAAAAAAAACAATCCAAATATTAATACTGAAAGCTCTTAGTGGCAGAATTATGGTTGAATATATATTTAGGTTTCTATAGTGTCTATTTTGTTTGTTAGGAGCAATTGAGTCCTTTCCAAACCATGATGATTCTATATACACAACAGAACCAAACATGACAGATCCTACACCATCCCACAATCATGGCTGTTTTCTGTCACTGCTATGGCAGCCACTCTGACAGTGCATCTTCCTGAAGTTCTTCCTCTTTTTTGCTGACCTTCTACTTTACCAAAAATAATATCCTTCTCTAGGGACTGGTCGCTCCTGATAATAGGTCCAAGTACACAAGACAAGACTCACCATCCTTGCTTCTAAGGAGCATTCTGGCTTCACTTCTTCCAAAACAAGTTCATTGTTTTGGCAGTCTATGATATAGTCATTATTCTTAGCCAACGCCATAAATCAAATGCATCAATTCTTCATTTGTCTTCCTTAGTCTTTGTCCAGCTTTCCCATATATTTGAGGTGATTGAAAATACCATGGCTTGGGTCAGACTTACTTTAGTCCTCAAAGTGACATCTTTGTTTTTTAACACTTTAGAGAGGTCTTTGGCAGCAGATTTGCCCAGTGCAATTTGTAGTTCAATTTCTTGACTGCTGCTCTTATGACTGCATATTACTTTGCATTAGTAATTAATTCTACTTATTTTAAAATAAAATTTAAATTTAATTTAAAATTAAAGAGTTATAAAAAACAAACACTCTACCTTACCCTTTCCACCTCTGATTCCTCTTCCTCAGACATAATTTTAAATCTTCTCTCTGTATCAACTATTTTTTTGGATTTTTGTTATTGTTGTTATATGCCGTCTAGTCAGCCCCAACTCATAGTGACCCCTCCTTAGGTTTCCGAGGCAGTATCACTATGGATTAGTGGAATATTATTTAAATCTTATGTATTAGAAGCTATTTCTTGATTTTAAAAAAATGTAAAGTATTTACTAACTTCATTGGATTAAATAATTTCCTTTACTTTTCAAATCTACTCCCACCCTCACTGTTTACATACAGTTGGTATAATTTAAAATATTGTGAACTTGATCAATAATCTGGTTGTTCTACATTTGGAATATGAAGATATAATTAGCAGATGACATACATTGTTGATCACATCTCTTTTACTGAAAATTCATTTCAATAAGTAAAAAATACTTAAATAAGTAATAAATTTTTTAAAATTATTTGCCCACTGTCAGTGTACCCAGTTATTTGCCATCATTCAAATAGAAATTATATCATCTACCAAAATTTTTTAGTACACGAATTAACCAATATTTTTACATTTTTCTAGCTACTTGGTTGATATATATTGTCCTTCTGCAGAGCTCATGATCTGAGATGTTCCATCAACCTCATTCTTCAGATTACTTTGTCCTCTCAGTTGTTTCTGATCTTCACCTCTTTTCTTGTTTAAATGTTTTATTTTAGTGTATCATGTACTCCAGTAATCTTCCTGACAAAGTGAACACAGGAGAACAAATTTTTGGTACTCAGTTATTTGAAAAAAATATTTATTCTTCTTTACTTCTTTTCCAGATAGCTATTTCATACTTTATTCTCTCCCCTTAATTAGTCTCATCCCTGATGTCAGCTGATAATGACCTGGTTTACTATCTCACCAAGAAACAATTAAAAAAAAAAAAAAAAAAAAAAAAAAAAAAAATCATGAGCTGCATTCTATTACCTCACCTGTCTTTCAACCTGAACCTCTATTACCATACTTTTCCTTCTTTATGGTTACTAAAGTTACATTGAATGTAGTCCTAGTAAAAGCTGTTGTTGTTGTTATTAGCTGTCATGGAATTGGCCCTTGATACATGGTGGTACGACATGTTACGGAGTAACTCCATAGGGTATTCTTGGCTGTAAATTTTGCGGAAGCACTTTTCCAGGCCTTTTTCACAGTGTTGATGGATGGTTGCAACCTGCCAACCTTTACATTAGCAGTTGGTCACAAATTGCTTGTTCCACTCAGAAAAATCTACCCTTCCACATTTGTCTCGTGTGCCTCAGATCTCATTCTTTCTGAAATTCTTAAAGGTCAATTTTGCCATCTTTCTACATCATTATTAGTTTTCCTTTCTATTAATTCATTTAATTGAAAAATCATGCCATTATTTCTCCCATCTAAAATAAAGACTTCCCTGACTTCACTTTTTCCTTTAACTACTATATCATTTTTTTCCATTCTTTACAACAAAAAAAGCTTAACTTATTTATATTTTAATTTAGTTATCTTTCTCTATGCCTTCATAATCACTTTCCAATTAGATTTTCATCCATATCACTCCATATTTACCATTTGATACACTTAATTTATCAAATCAACTGTGATATCTTGTCATCAAATGTGATGGACTTACTTTATATTTCCTTTATCTTGATTTATCAAAGGTATTTGACAAAGTTGATCACATTCTTTTCCTGAAACATTTTCTTTAGTTGTCTTGCTTGGCGATTCCCTCATCTAGTTTTCCTCCTACATTCCTGGTCATTTTTTTAGCTGGTTCTTCCTCGTCTCCAATGTTTAAATGTGCTTTCAGGTTTTATACTTGTTTCTCTCCTTTTTTCCTTTTTACCTATGTTAGCTTTCAATGCAGTTGTATCTCCTTCCTTTATCTTTAACTGCAATCCACATGAAGATGACCCCCAGGTATATATCTCTAATCTGAAATTCTATTCTAGTACAGAATCTGAATATCTTATGATCTTGGCATCTTCCTTTCTATGATGATCAGGCATTTCACACTTAACATTTGTTAAATGGAGATTCTATAGTACAATCATCGTGTGACCCTTACAATCTTCCTCATGCAACTAACAAACTTCCTGGTTTTCAGGTTAAAAATCTTGGCAGTCTCAATAACTTTATTGTTTTTATATGCTACATCCAGTCCATTTGCAAATTCTGAGAGCTTTACCTTAGAAAATATCCAGAATTTGCCCATTTTTACTCTTTTATATTTCCATTCTGAATAACAAGCCATCTTATTCTCTTGTTTAGAATATTGTGGTACCATCTATAATGAATGATTCCCTCCATGCCATAAAAATCATGCTAAATTTATGCCGAAATACACTCAAAATCTCTGCTGGCTTTTTGGTTCATTCAGAGTCAAACCATAGTCTTGACAATGACCTTATTTGTGAGAATAACCGCCTCTTCTCTTTATAGTTCTCTCATCTCTTGTCCTAACTCGGTCTCCTCTTTGATTGATTTAAACACATTAGGTTTTTCCCTATATCTTAATATGCCAAGGGCATTACTGCTTTATGGATTTTGTACCTTGTACCTTTCCTTGGAATGCTCACATTCAAAACGCTCTATTACTAGGTTGTTAATTCCTTTTAGGTGTT
>NW_006922340.1:541171-579660 GCF_000298275.1 Orycteropus afer afer
TTATTTTCACGCAAATTCTTCTGCTAGTTGGGGTTTAGTCTACTTCTGAATCCTTCTCTTCATGGCTCAGGGGTCCAAGATTAACTTCTGTGTCTGTGTCAATTGGTTTTCCTTTTCTTTGTTGAAGAGGGTCTGTGCAGTCCTTCTATCTAGTCTGCCATCTTCCGCTCCCCCTCTTATTACTTATCTTGATATGAAAGCATACATTCTTATTTTTTTCTTGTTTATCGTGCCTGCTTCATTACTAGAATGCAAATTACATTAAAACAAACATTTATCTTCCTATTCATAAATTATTTTCTCTGAATTTCCCAAAACAATGCCTGATGCATAATAAATACTAAAAGAAAAAAGAAAAAAAAAAGTACTTTAATGATTGAATAAATGAATGAATGAGTTGAATTGATAGGTTGTCCTTATATACAGTGACAGATTGGGAATAATCCTCTGTCGAAATTTTGGAGACACTTGCTCACTATCTTCTGTTATACAATATTGATGTGAAGAAATACAATACATACACACAGACATTTTCTGGATGACTTTAGGATCTTCTCTTTATCATAAGGTTATGTTTTGAATTAGTGTGGCTTTTCCTTTATTTATTTGCTTGACACTTAGTGGTGGGCAAATTCAGTCAAGAAACAAGTGTCTTTTAATTCCTGCAATGAAAAAAAAATCTTTAAAATGCTTTTGTTGTTATTTCCTTTCTTCTCTGTTTCTGAATGTATTATAATTCTTGCACTTAATCTCTAATTTTCATATCTCTTTTCCCTTCCTTTCAATTTCTTTTATTTTTAGCCTGTAATTTGGCAAAATTTCTTTGCATTATGTCCGAACATTTGTCTTATTATTATTATTATTGCTTTTTAGTTACTGGTGTTACACTTCTGACTGTCAAAGATAACTTTAAGTGCTCTCTCCATGGTTATTTCATAAGCCTTCAGATAAACACAATATCATATCTTTTCTCTTTGAGGATAATAAGTATAGTTATTTTGTTTTGTTTTTAAAGCTCTTTCTGTTTCTTGTAGTATCTGTTTCTTCCACATTCCTTCCTTGTATTTATTAGTCCTTTATCCTAGAAGCTTTCTTCAATTGTCTAGTGATTCCTTTTGTTGTTGTTGTTGTTGTTATGTGCCGTTGAGTCAGCCCCGACTCATAGTGACCCCTTCTTGGGTTTCTGAGGCAGTATCACTACGGAAGTAGGATTGCCCAACCTTCCTTCCAAGGAGCGGCTGGTGGGTTTGAACCACCAGCCTTCTGGTTAGCATTCAAGTACTTTAGCCACTATGCTACCAGAGCTCCTAGTTCTGGGTTTATAGCTGAGAGCTAAGAACTCTCAAACTCATTGTGGCCTCTGAGAGTAGACAGAACTTTAGATGACAATATTTCTAGAAACTGATCTGACTAAGCCTATACCTATAAATATCTGCAATTCTTCCCCTGATTAATTTCCTAAAGACAAATTGTCCTTGGCTTCCAGCACTTAGAAGAAGTCTTGAGATTTTAGGCCTTCTCAATTTTCTATATGCACATTTCCACTCATCTTCTTCTTTTCAGAATGTTTTGCAACTATTAACTGTGTTTAATCTCTTCAAATCCAGTATATTTATTTTTCAAATTCTCCAGGGAATAAGCTCTCAGCCTGTATGCACAACAAAGGGAAGTTCTTATTCCACATACATGCACACTTTTATAGATTATTGATTCCAGGAATTCCTGTGAATTTCTAAGATATTGCCCTGAAGACCAAAGTATGTTGGTTGCATAATGGTTCAAAATTCAGCTGCTTGCAGGCAGACATGTTGATGCAACAATGGGTCTGTCCTTGTTCAGAGCAAAGAAGAATGAAGAAAACCAAAAATTTACAGAAACAATTAGTCCTAGAGACTGGTGCACCATGTGATCCTCACCCGATATGACTATGAGACAAAAAGAACTAGATGGTGCCTGGCTACCAATGTCAATCACTTGGAGTGGGATCTATGTAGGAGATCCTGGATAGAGAGGGAGAACAATGTGGAACAAAACTCAAAATCATTTGGTTAAAAAAAAAGGGAGGGGGTGACCACGTTTGCTGGTCTGATAGAGCCTGGTGGAACCACTGAGACTATGGCCTCTAGCTGCCCTTCAGGTCTGGAATTGAACCCACATCTTTGGCTTCCAGCCAAACAAAAGACAGGCATAGGAGTGAAACATTAACCTGAGATAGATACACCCCTTGGAGAGAATAATCATGGGAGAAAGAAGGGCTGTTTATGCACAGGGAGACAGCTCAGGGGGCAAGAGTGCATGGAGGGGTGGACATAGAGAAGAGGTAACTATAAGGAGGAAGTGGGAGGGGAGCTGTTGCATTGTGGTGGATTTTAGTCAATGTTCTGAGACAAAGTGTATGTGAACTGCTCTGTGGAGGGTGAATTTGCTCTGTAAATTTTCACCCAAATAACAATTTTAAAAAGAGAGAGAGAGAGAGAAAAGAAAAAAAATCAGCTGCAAATGAGAAAGTCACTGGTTCAAAACTAAAAGCTGCTGCACAGGAGAAAGATGAGACAGTCCACCTCCCTAAAGATTTACAGCCCAGAAACACTGAGGAGCATTTCTACTCTGTCCTATAGGGTCACTGTGCATCGGAATAAGTTCCATAGCAATGGATTTCATTTGGATTGACCCTGAAAACGTGTTTGTTCCTGGGCTTTCTCAGTGCCAGGTAAAGTCTCAGGTTTTTCCCATCTGATCAATCAGTTGCCACTTGCACATTTATAAGCAGTGTCTGACATTTTGTTGATGGTGTTTTCCTCCTGTTTCTTTGACCTTACAAATTTTTTATTTTTTTTATTGCTATTGCTGATTTTCTTTGTATTATTTATTTGGAGTTTAGGATGGAGCAGTTCCAAATCATATTAATCTTCTCTGTTTAATGGTTTATATTTCCTTTTAAATCAAGAGAAAAATGTGTAGCCCCTTCACCACACACACACACACGCACACACAAAACCCTGCAATGTTGCTATATTCAGAATGTCTTAGTGAAGACCATTTAGAGAAGACTACAGCAAGTCATTGTTCTAATGATATGATAAACAGGCTTTTATTAATCACAGAACAGGCAAGACAGAGATGAATAGAACAGCAAACAACAAATCATCAGCAGCCAAGTTTCCCTGAGATTAAGCTAGTATCCATAGTGCTAAATTAGAATAACACAGTCATGGCTCATTTAATGCCTTTGGAAGAGAGTACCTAAATTCCTCCATCAAGAGATTAAATACTAACAGGAGAGCCTGTCTACTTGTCAAGTAGCTTGTACAGGAAGAGGTAAGGGAAACAGAAATAAAAAGGGGCAATAAAACATAAAAGGGGATAATAAAAGTAGAAGGCCCTGTCTTAGGCTGAAAACCAGTGAAGCTTATATATGTGAGAAAAAGAGAGAGAGAGAGAGGGAAATTTATCATAAGGAAATGACTTCTACAGCTGTATAGGCTGGAAAGTACCAAATCCCAGGTCAACTGTCAAGCTGGAGGCTTCTCTGGACTCACAAAGCTGCAGAAGCTGAGGAACACAAGATCATCAGGCAATCTGGCAGGCTGCTGGCTTCCAAGGCTGACAAATCTAAGATGGACTAGTAAAATGGAAGATTGTTGGCTCATGGCCTGTGAAGGCAACAATCCCAAGATGGGCAGTCAGACAGGCCACTGGTTCAAGTCTAGGAACTTGAGATGATGATGAGTCAGATGCAGAACCTAGATCCAGAATAAAGCCAGAGACATTCCCAATGCTTTTTCATACTGGAAGCAGCCCACACCCCAAAGGAAATTCTCTTTCAGTAGATTGATTTATCTAGCAGATTTCATCATGGAGGTGATTACAATATATCAGATCTCATCATGGGGGATAACTGCAATATATCTTCTAAACCACTTAGAATTACAGCCCAGGCAAGGTGACACACAATTTTAACTATCACTGGACATCAGTACACAGTGGATGCAATTTACTGCCATTATTCAGGCTATCCAAGATTCATTGTTGCCAGAGAACAGTCTTCCCTGATTTACTCCACTAAGTTAGCTTAACAAGGTTCTCTGTTTCTTCAGAGGGCAATCATCTACCCCTAAGGCACATAATTTATTTTCATTAGTAGCTATTATGTTCATTCACAATTATTGAGACAGAGAGATATGACATACTTGTGTATCCAGAAAGAAGACAGTATTCATACAAAAACAGGGTCTGAAATTTAGGTTAATTGGAAGCTATATCTGTAAATCTGAGTTTAAATGACAAAAATTGCCCATTAAAACATTTTTCATGAATTAAGTAACTAAGGTAAATTTATACATATGTTATATTGTTTTTAGTCAAGATAAATAAAAACACATATAAAACACAAAAACTTATTAGATAGAGTGAAGAAAATCAAAAGCTTCTGGAAACAATTAGTCCAAGGATATGATAGACTCTTAGATAGGAGCTCTGGTAGCATAGTGGCTAAGACCCTTGCCTGCTAACCAGAAGGCTGGCGGTTCAAACCCACCAGCCACTCCTCGGAAAGAAGGTTGGGCAATCCTACTTCCGTAGTGATACTGCCTCGGAAACCCAAGGAGGGGTCACTATGAGTCAGGTTTGACTCGACGGCACATAACAACAACAACAAAGACCAGAGGAAATAGATCGTGCCTGGCTACCAATGCTAACCACTCAGAACCGGATCAAACCTGGAGATCCAGATAGAGTGGGAGGAAAAAAGTGGAATGAAATTCAAAAACAGGAAAATGACCAGAATTATTTGCTGGGTAGAGTATAGTGGGACCCACAAGACTATAGCCCTGGGATACCCTTGGGGCCTAGAATTGGACTCACTTCCATGGATTGGCTCTCAGCCCAATAGTAGAAAGACCTACATGCAGAACACCTACAAGCAGAATACCTACCCCAGGGTTATGCATCTACACACTCTAAGGAGATACACCTCTAAGAGAAATTGGTCATGGGGCACCGAAGGGGCAGCGTTCACATAGAGCAAAAGCTGGGCAGACAGGCTTGCATAGTTAAGAAGGGCACACACACACACACACACACACACACACAAAATCTAACTGCTGTCCAGTTGGATCCAACTCATAGCAACCCCTCCTTGGGTTTCTGAGGAAGGCTGGAGTTCAAACCCACCAGCCACTCCTCAGAAGGAAGGTTGGGCAATCTGCTTCCATAGTGATATCAATCTTAGAAACCCAAGGAAGAGTTGCTATGAATCAGATCTGACTGAACGACAGTAAGTTTATCACTATGGAAGTAGATTGCCCAACCTTTCTTCTGAGGAGTGGCTCAAGGAGGGGAAATCAGAGGGATTGGAGGGGAGGGGAGTTTGTTATAGTCAGGATAGTAATCAGGATGTGAAATCAAACGTACACAAATTGTTGAATGCAAAACAAGTTTTGTCTGTAAATTTGCATCTAAAGCACAATAAAATTTAAAAAAGTATAATAAAATTCCAATTAAGAATATTTTTAAAAAATCTCATTAGACAGAAATAGTGTTAATAATATGCTATGGAAAGAGAAAAAAAAATTAGTTCACAAAATAATTCTAGAGAATGATTTTTATATTGTTCCCAAATTATCAAATGTGAATCTTTGATGTGGATGCTCAAGTGACTTCCTTCTCATCAAGAAGGTGAAATTAAAGTATATCTTATAAAAAACTCTATTACTGGGTTATCTTATTTTGTTCCATGGATTTGCTTTAATTTTGGGAATCAATCTCATTAATGCATTAATGACTAAGCAGAATTTAAAAAATTGTATTCAGTGTCAAATGCTGTGACTCTGTTATATCTAAGATGGTGAATTTCTTTCTTTATTGGGGAAATTTTTATATTTAAATAAGATCCTAAGATAACCGTGTAAAATTGCTTATTGTTAAAAGAAAAATGAATGCTGCTGCTTATTTTAAGAACTCTCTTTTCAGTGCAAGATAAGTATATCAATATGCATTCTATTATTTTATTCCATGTCACTAAAGTGACAATTTGCATTTTCAGATTCAGGAGTCCAGTTTTCCTTATGTTACCTTATACTGCATTAACATTATTATAAACAAATAGAAGAGAGAAGGAAAGAGGAAATTTTCTAATTTCTTATTTTTACCACATAATAGCAGTCATTTCAAAGTGTGTTGGCATGAAATCAATTTAACTTTGTTTTTACAATAAGATGTTATTGTTGGGAGAATATTTAGAATGTGACTTATTTTATATAAACTTAGGCTCATAAAAATCACTTACTAGGTTAAGGTTACATGGGTAAAATGACTAAATTTGTATTAAACTCATCTTTTTTTTTTTTTTTTTCAACTAACTGGTACAAGATTTGTGTGTGTGTTTGTATGTGAGATGGGTGAAAGTTTAAAGAAAAAATTAATTTGTCATCCAGCAGTTCATACACATTTTGTTTCATGACATTGATTGCAATCTTCATAATATAAGTTCTCTTCTCATTTCCTCCCTGTGGTTACCTTTTCCCTGTGCCCTTCTTTTCTATGCCTACCTGACCTCCTTTACTGATTATTCTAAGGATTTGACCTAAGTTCTGTAGTAGTCACCATATGTGCCTGTAAATTGATTGGCTGGAAGGCATGGGAGTGAGTTCAATAATAAGCCTGAGGGTACCTAGAGTTCATAGTCTCAGATGTTTCATCAGTCTCTATCAGACCAGTAAGCCTGTTTTTTTTGTTTTTTTTTTTAATGATTTTTGACTTTTGTTCCACATTTTATGCCACTATATCTAGTGACAGGAAGATATGACAGGAAAAAAAAGAAAAAGATCTAAGCAGAAGATTTCAAAGAACAATTCAAAAAGACAAAGTCAATTATAATGAAATGTGCAAAGACCTGCAGTTAGAAAACCAAAAGGGAAGAACATGCCTCACATTTTTTAAGCTGAAAGAAGTGAAGAAAAAATTCAAGTCTCAATTTGCAATATTGAGGGATTCTGTGGGTAAAATGTTGAGTGATGCAGGAAGTATCAAAAGAAGATGAAAGGAATAAACAGAGTCACTGTACCAAAGAGCATTGGTTGATGATCAATTTTTCAGGAGGTGGTATGCCATCAAAAACCAATGGTACTGAAGGAGGAAGTTAAACTTGCAGGAATTGGCAAAAATAATAATAATTAAAAAAAACAAAAAATTCCAGGAATGAAGGAATACCCATTGAGATGTTTTAACAAATGAATGTTGCACCAGAGTGACTCATCTATGCCCAGTAATTTGGAAGACAGGTATCTGGCCAACTGACTGAAAGAAATCCAGATGTGTGCCAGTTCCAAAGAAAGGTGATCCAACAGAAGGTGTAAGTTATCAAAAAGTATCATTACTATCATACACAAGTGAAATTTTTCTGAAGATGATTTAAAAACAGTTGCAGCAGTGTACTGACAAGGAACTTCCAGTAATACAAACTGTATTCACAAGATATGGAATAGGGATATTATTGCTGATGTCAGATGCATCTCAGCTGAAAGCGAATACCAGAAGGATGTTTTTATATGTGTGCTATTGACTATGCAAAGGCATTCAACTCTGTGGATCATAAACAAATTATGGATAACTTTGCAAGAAAAGGGAATTCTGGAACACTTAATAGTGTTCATGAAGAACCTGTACATAGACCTGGAGGCTGTCATTCAAACAGAACAAGGTGATACTGCATGGTTTCAAATCAGGAAGGGTGTGTTTCAGGATTGTATCTTCCACCATACTTATTCGATCTTTATTCTAAGGAAATAATCTGAGAAGTTGGATTATATGAAGAAGGACACAGCATCATGATTGGAGGAAGGCTCATTAACAACTTGTCGTATGCAAGTTGCTTGCTGAAAGTGAAGATGACTTGAAGCACTTACTGATGAAGATTAAAGCCTATAGTATGCAGTATGGATTACATCTGAAAATAAATAAAACAAAAATCCTTGCAACTGGACCAATAATCAGCATCATGGTAAATGGAGAAAAGATTGTCAAAGATTGTATTTTACTTGAATTCATAGTAAATATCTGTGGAAGCAGCAATAAAGATCTCAGATGTCTTATTACAGTGGGTAAATCTACTGCAAAAGACCTCTTTAAAGTGTGGAAGAGCAAAGATGTCTTTTTGAAGACTAAGGTGAGCCTAACCCAAGCCATGGTATTTTCAGTCACCTCATACTCATACTATGAGTCGGGTCTGACTCGACGGCAAACAACAACAACAACATACTCATATAAAAAGCTGGACAATGAATAATGGATACCAAAGAAGAGTTGATATATTTGAATTGTGGTGTTGGTGAAGAATACTGAAAATATCATGGACTGTCAGAAGAATGAACAAATCTGTTCTGGAAGAAGTGTAGCTGGAATGCTCCTTGGATGTGAGAATGCCCTGTCTTAGTCTCACCTACTTTGGTCATGTTGTCCCAAGGGAATATTCCCTGGAGAAGGATATCATGCTTAGTAAAGTGGAGGGTCACTGAAAAAGAGGAAGATCATCAGGAAGATGTATTGACACAATTACTGCAACTATGGGCTCAAGTACAGAAAAGATGGTGAGGATGGTGAGAGCCCAAGCTGTGTTTCATTCTCTTTTGCCTAGGGTTGCTATAAGTTGGAGCCAACTCAAAGGGCCCTAACAATGACAATCATCTGAAATATCCTGCACTGATCCTTTTCTTAGTGGTGGACTGTGGAGGCCCAGCACTATTTAGTTCTTCTGGTCTCAGGGTCATACAAGCTGAGGTTCCATGGTTTACTAGTCCCTTGGACTACCTGTTTCTGTGTCTCTGGTTTTATTTTCTTTGCTTTGGATGAAGAGAGGCCAATTGTTTCATCTAGATGGCTGCTTGCAAGCTTTTAAAACCCTAGTTGCTACTCACCAAAGTAAGATGTAGAGCAGTGTTTTTGTGTAGTATTTTTTACCAACTGAGCTTGATGTCCCCTATGACCATGGCCCCAGTCCCACAAGCCCCGTAACCGGCTCCCTTAGGGTAGATAGCAGTGGCTAAGAAATTATCATTACTTTGCCCCATGTTAGTTCTATTTATTTGGACATTCCTGTAGTACACACAAATGTGAATGTAGAAATATCATCTGCAAAACATATATAGTCATGGGTATATTCCCCTTTGCCTAGACATATCTCATCATTCAGCCTATCTACCTGTATATTAATGTTTGTTATTACTGATAACACAGTGTTGCATATGTGAAAGTGTTTATCTTTGTTGTTTGTATCTCATATGCACCTCTCTTTTCCTTAGTGTTATTGTATTTGTCATTCCCTTTTGGTATATTACCTTTCCCTTCACCAAATCAGTACTTGTCTCTTACCTATCAAGCAGGTTTCCCTTTCCTCCTCTCCCCTTCCTCCCTTGATAACCAACAAAGAAATTTCCTTCTGTTTGTAAACCTATCCTTGACTTTTTGCAAGAATTGACTAATACAATATTTGTCCTGCTGTGATTCACTTATTTCACTCAGCATGATGATGTCCTCCGACTTCATCTATGTTATGAGGTACTTTGCAGATTCTACATTATTCTTTAGTATTGCATAGCATTCCTTTGTGTGTATATACTATAGTTCGGTTGTCCATTCATCTACTGATGGACACTTAGGTTGTTCCCATCTCTTCATTATTGTGAATAGTCCTGAGAAGAACATGTGCATGTATGTATTATTTGTGTCCTGGCTCTTACATCTTTAATATATATACCAAGTAATGGGATTACTGGATCAAATGATATTTTCTGTTTCCACCTTTTTAAGGAATTGCCATAGTGATTTCCACAGTGTTCATATCACTTTACAGTTCCACTAGCAGTGTATGAACATTCCAATTTCTCACATCCTCATTAGCATTTGTTATTTTCTGTCTTGCTGAACTTTGTTATTAGATCTGTGTTGAGATGGTATCTCATTTTTGTTTTCATTTACATCTCGCTAATGGCAAATGATCATAAGCATTTCTTTATGTGTTTGTTGACCCTCAGAATATTTTCTCTGGTGAAGTGTCTGTTCATGTCTTCTGCTCATTTTTTTTTAATTGGACTGTTTGTCTTTTTGATTTGAGGTATTCAAGGTTTCTATAAATTTTAGAGATTAGTCCCTTGATAGCTATGCCAGTGTGAATGTTTTTTTTTTCCCAATATGTAGATTCTCTTTTTACTTTTTAGAAGTTTTTTGATGTACATAAGAATTTAATTTTTAGAAGGTACCAATCATCTAGTTCACCTTCTGCTGTTTGTACATTTTAGGTTATGCCCAATAATCTATTTATGCCATAAATGGAGTCCTTAAGTTTACTTGTCTACCACTCATCTGTCAGTTGGTTGTACTATGGTGGCTTGCATGTTACTGTGAGGCTGGAGGCTATGCCACTGGTATTTCAAAAACCAGCAGGGTCACCCATGGTGGGCAGTCTTCAAGGTAGCTTCCAGAGTAAGATAGACTTGGAAGAAGAAACGGGCCATCAACTTCTTAACAAATTGGCCAATTAAAACTTTATGATTAGCAGTGAAATACTGTCTGATATATTACTGGAAAACTTTATGAATAGCCCTGAAGATTTGTCTGAAACAGTGCCAGAAGATGAGGCCCTGAAGTCATAAGACATTCAAAATACAACAGGAGAAGAGATCTCTCCTAAAAGTAGAATCAATCTTAATGACTTGGATGGAGTAAAGTCTTCAGGAATTCCATTTGCTGATGTGGCATGATTCAAAATGAGAAGAAACAGCTGTAAAAAAAAATAATAATCAAAACATGAAATGTACAAAGTATAACTCTAGGAAAATTGGAAGTTGTCAAAAATGAAATGGAATTCAAGAAGATTGATATCCAAGGCATTAGTCAGCTAAAATGGACTGGTTTGGGTCATTTTGAATCAGACAATCATATGATCTACTGTTCCCAGAATGACAAACTAAAGAGGCGTTTATGTTACAAAGAATGTTTCAAGATCTATCCTAAAGTACAATGCTGTCAGTGATAGGCTAATATCCATATGCCTACAAGGAAGATCAGTTAATACTACTATTATTGAAATTTATACACCAATCACCAAATCCAAAGACAAGGAAATGGAAGATTTTTACCAATTTCTGCAGTCTGAAATTGACCAAACATACAATTAGGATATGTTTATTATTACTGCTGATTGGAGTGCAAAAGTAGGAAACAAAGAAGAATCACCAGTAGCTGGAATATATGACTTTAATGATAGATATGATGCTAGAGATTCTATAATAGAATTTTACAAGACTAAATACTTATTCATTGCAAATACCCTTTTCCAATAACATAAACAGCAGCAATACATGTGGACTTCACCAGATGGAGTGCACAGGAATCGGGTTGACTACATCTATAGAAAAAGACAATGGAGAATCTCAAAATCCTCAGCCAAACATGGCCAGGAGCTCACTATGGAAAAGACTATCAACTGTTCATATGCAAGTTCAAGTTGAAGCTGATGACAATTAGAAAAATTCTATGAGAGCCAACATATGACCTTGATAATATTCCACCTGAATTTAGAAACCATCAAAAAAGTAGATATGATGCATTGACCATCAATGACCAAGAAACAAAGCAATTGTGGGATAACATTAAGAACATTATCAATGAAGAAAGGAAAAGGTCATTTTAAAGACAGGAAAGGAAGAAAAGACCAAAATGGATGTCAGAAGAGACTCTGAAACTTACTCTCGAACAGAAAGTAGTCAAAGCAAATGGAAGAAATGACAAGATCAAAGAGCTGAACAGAAAATTTCAAAGATCTGACCAGAAAATTGCAAGGAGCAACTTGAGAAGATAAAGTCAATTACTATAATGAAATGTACAAAGACCTGGAGTTAGAAAACCAAAAGGTAAGAACATGCTCAGCATTTCTGAAGATGAAAGAACTGAAGAGAAAATTCAAGCTCGAGTTGCAATATTGAAAGATTCTACGGGCAAAATATTGAATGATGCAGGAAGAAACATGGGAGGAATACACAGAGACACGGTACGAAAAGAGTCTATCAATGTTCATTTATTTCAGGAAGTGGCATGTGATCAAGAACCAATGGTATTGACAGAAGAAGTCAAAGCTGCACTGAAGGAATTGGGAAAAAACAAACCTCCGACAACTGATGGGATACCCTTTGAGAGGTTTCAACAAACGGATGCTGTACTGGATGTAATTACTCTTCTATGCCAAGAAATTTGGAAGATAGGTACCTGGCCATCTTACCGAAAGAAATCAAAATATGTACCCATTCCAAAGAAAGGTTATCCCATCGAATGTGGAAATTATCAAACAATATCATTAATATCATGTGCAAGTAAAATTTTGCTAAAAATAATTTAAAAACAGTTGCAGCAATGTATTGACAGGGAACTTCCAGAAATGCAAACTGGATTCAGAAGAGGGTGTGGAATGAGGGATATCATTGCTAATTTCAGATACCATTGCTTGGCTGAAAGCAAAGAATACCAGAAAGATGTTTATTTGAATTTTATTGACTACACAAAAACATGCGACTGTGTGGATAATAACAATTTATGGATAACATTGAGAAAAATGGGAATTCCAGGACAATCTATTGTGCTCATGAAGAACTTGTACATAGGACAGGAGGCTGTAATTTGAACAGAATAAGGGGACACTACATAATTTAAAAAGAAAGGAGTGCATCAAGACTGTACCCTTTCGCCATACTTATTCAATCTGTATTCTGAGCAAATAATCCAAGAAGCTGGACTGTATATATATGAAGAAAAATGCAGTATCAGCATTGGAGGAAGACTCATTAACAACCTGTGATTTGCAGATGACACAATCTTGTTTGCTGAAAATGAAGATGACCTGAAGTACTTATTGATGAAGATTAACGACCAAAGTCTGCAGTATGGATTACACCTCAATATAAAGAAAACAAATATTCTCAAACTGGACCAATAGTGGCATCACAATAAATGAAGAGAAAATTGAATTGTCAGATATTTCATTTACTTGGTCCAAAATCAACACCAATGGAAGCAGAAGTCAAGAAATAAGATCAAGTATTGCTTTTGGCAAATCTGCAAAAGACCTCTTTAAAGTGCTGAAGATCAAAGATGTCTCTTGAAGACTAAGGTGTGTCTAACCCAAGCTATGGTATTTTCAATCGTCTCATATGCATGTGAAGGCTGGACAATAAATAAGGAAAACTGAAGAAGAGTTGATGCTTTTGAGCTGCATTGGCAAAGAATATTGAAAGTACAATGGACTGCCAGAAGAACAAACAAATCTGGTAAGAAGTGCAGCCAGAATGCTCCTTGGAAGCGAGAAGGGGCATACTTCGTCTGACGTACTTTGGTCATGTTGTCAGAAGGGACCATTCCCTGGAGAAGGGTATCATTTTTGATAAAGTGCAAGGTCAACACAAAAGGGGAAGGCCCTCAATGTGATGGATTGATAAAGTGGCTACGAAGATGGACTCAAGTGTAGTAAGGATTGTGAGGCTGTTGCAGGACCAGGCAGTCTTTCATTTTATTGTATATAGAGTCACTAGAAGTTGGAAATGACTCAAAGTCACCTAACAACAACAACAAGTTTTCCCATGTATATGTGTATATATATATATATATAGAGAGAGAGAGAGAGAGAGGCAGAGAGAGACAGAGAGAGAGAGATGAACTTTAACATTTTAGGTTAAATATTTAAGTCTTTGATACTTCTTGCATTTGTTTTTGTATATGGTGTAAGGTATGGATATTGTTTCGTTTTTCTGGAAGTGGATATCCAGTTTTGCTTACACCATTTGTTAAAGAGAATATTTATTTCCCATTGAATGGAATTCACCCCTTTGTCAAAGATCAGCTGACAATAGGCGGATGGTCTACCTATGCTATCTCAGTTCTGTTCCACTGCTTTACATGTCTGTTGTATGGATAGTAGACGTTTTGACAACTGTGGATGTATAGTAGTTTTAAAAGGAGACTTTTAAACAACTGTGGATGTATAGTAGTTTTAAAAGGAAGAGTGAGACCTCCTATTTTGTTTTTCTTCAGTAATGCTTTACTTATTCAGGGTCTCTTTCTTTTCTGTATGTTCAGTTACCTAGTGCCACTCTGACAAGAATATACCACAAATGGGATGGCCTTAACAAACAGGCATTTGTTCTCTTATAATTTGGAGGCTTTAAGTCCAAGTTCAAAGTGCCAGGGTTTAGGTGCTGGGTGAAGGCCCCTCAACCTTGGGGTCTAGCTCTGCCTCTTGCTCCCGGCCCACTGGAGCTAAAGGCACTTCTTCACTCAGACAGCTGCTGGTTGCTTGAGGCTGACAAGCCCAAGATTGACAAGTAAAATGGCAAAGTCCCAATGTTACCAAACCACATGGCAAGCCATTAATTTAAGTCCATTGTAAGTCCCCAGGTTGGCAGAGCATGACAGGCTGCTGAACAATGACACAGCTACATGCAGGGTCCAAGCATGCAGTAAGCTAGAGACCATTCCCCAAGGCTTCTGCTTATATACAGGAAGCAGACCACATTCCCTAAAGCAGCTACTCAGCTGCTCACAATAGATTCTACCATGGAGTTGATTACTAGTCTCATCATGGGGAATACTACATCCAGCTGCTCAGCCATTCAACCAGGCCCAGCCAAGTTGACACACAAACTGAACTACCACATCACATAAGATTATTGATTGCTTTTTCCATATCCTTAAAGAATATTGATGGAATCTGGATTGAGATTGTATTGAATATATATAGATTATTTGGGGTGTTATTGACATTTCACAATGTTCAACCTTCCTATCCACGAGCATGATACATTCTTTCATTTATGTAGATCTCTTATAGTTTCTTGAAGTAGTGCTTTATAGTTTTCTTTGTGTAGGTCTTTTGTATCCTTGATTCTAGGATTTATACCCAAGTATTTCATCTTTTTGGTAGCTATTGTAAATGATATTGATTTCCTTATTTATCTTTCAGAAATCTCTTTGCTGGCATAGACAAATCTATTTTTGTTTGTTGATCTTTTATCAGACCTCTGTGCTAAATGTTTAAATTAGTTCCAAGAGTTTTCTTGCTGGGTGTCTTGGATTTTCTGTGTGTAGGATCTTCCCTCCCACTGTCATCGAGTCAATTCTGACTCACAGCAACTCCCATTGGGTTTCCAAGGTAATAAATCTCTACAGAAACAGATATTCTCATCTTCCTTCCATAGAATGGCTAGAGAGTTTGAACTGCCAACCTTCTGGTTAACACTTAATGCCTTAGTCACTGCACTACAGAGTTCCTTATATAGGATCATATCATCTGTACAAAGGGACCTCGTATTGCATTAATACCCTACTAAACAAATGAAAGAAGGCAAGAGGAAATTTTCGATTTCTTATTTTTATCTTAAATTAACAGTTCAAAGTGTATTGACATGAAATCACTTTTACTTTGTCTTTACAATAAGATGTTGTTTTTGTGAAGATAATTAGAATGTGACCTATTATATATAAAACTTAGCCTCATGAAATTCAAATGCTAGGTCAAGGTTATATGAGGAAAACATGGCTAAAAATACTAAACTTAGATTAAAATCACCTTTATTTATTTTTCCAACTAACTAGTACAAGGTGTTTTTAATAATGTCTCAGGATTCATTACATGTTTTCATATTGACATGCTGTAACCCTTGGGTCTTTATACAGAAATTAAGGTATGTTTTCCAGCTTGAATAATCTCCTGTTATTTTCATTGGTCATCACCAAGTTGACTCCTACTCATGTTTATCCCAAGTTAGTAGAGTAGAACTGCATTTCACAAGGTATTCAAAGCTGTAAACTTTGAAATAGACTGCCAGCCCTTTCTTCTGAGGCACCCTGGTTGGGTTTTAACTACCAACTTTTTGCTTAGTACTTGAGCACTTAACCAGTTGTGCAACTCAGGGACTCCTAAATATTCTCCTAGGTTCCTAAATATTAACATTTATGTGCTTAGACTTTTGGCTTTTGTTTACCTCAGGTTTAAATACCAACATATGAAACATTTTAAAACATGAAACATTTTGATTAAAAAAAGACATAGGATTCTAATTCAATTTTTCTTTTAGTAGGTTTCAATAAATCATGTGCAGTAAATTTCACTTTGCTCCTTTGGTGCAGTGACTTGCCTCATATGCTCATCTAGACATAGTCTTCCATTTTGTGATATGTTATAAAGCTTAGCCTCTATGCATCTAGATATGGTCTCATTTTGGAGTTACTTTTCCATTATATTAATGAGGAAATATTAGGGTGGGATGCATCCAGAGTCACAGCTTTATAGTGAGGTGACTCAAGTCACCTCCCTTACCCCAGTTTCCACCTTACATAGTCTTGCACCATGTTGCTCATATAAGAAGAGTTTTCCTTGAGGGTATGGTCTGTATCCAATATATATGAATGCTGGCAAAATTTCATTTCTTATTCTAGGTTCTGCATCTCGATCATTATTATCTGACCTCCGGTTCTTGGAACTTGAGCTAGCAGCCTATCCTATGCCCCATTCAACAGCTTCTTCAGACTTATGAGCCCACAGTCTGTCATCAGACCTGCCAATTTGGGTTCATCAAAATCTGCAATCATGTGAGTAAGTTGAATCTTCCAGACTGACCTATGGATTTGGGACTTACAGGATCTCTGGTAGCTTAGTGCCTAAGGGATTTGACTGCTAACCAGAAGGGTGGTGGTTCAAACCCAACAGCCACTCCTCAGAAGGAAAGTTGGGCAATCTACTTGCGAAGTGATACTGACTCAGAAACCCAAGGAGAGGTCACTATGAGCCGGATATGACTCTACGGCAGTGGGTTTGGTTTTGTTGGTTTAGGCTTCACCATCACATGAGCCATTTCCTGATGTTGCAGAGAATTATGGAATGCAAAGATGGGAGGTGGCAGAGAGAGTACTGAGGTCAGGAGTAGTAGTTGATGTTAGAGATGATGGAGTGACACAGCAGTTTGGATGAGTTGGATATTTGTGGCAACTTTCTGCCTCATAAGAACCAGCTATGGCCAATCCTTCTAAAAAATTATTCATGCAGCTCCTGAGAAATTCTTGGATCTTTACCCTTCTAGAGCAGCTTAAAAGATGTCAAAACAACTTCCCACTACTCTAGTGAGTAATTTATTTGAATCCTCTTAATTTTTTTTTTAAATACTGTTTGTAGCACAGACACACCAGGCTGAAAAAAGACTGCAGCTTTGAGTCAGTCACATCTGTTGACATGAAAACAACCTTTTTACAGAATCAGCCCAGACCTGAGTTCTGGTTTCCATATATTTCTGCTGTTCAGAAGTGGCCTTCCCAAATAGCTAAGGTTCAGAAGGGAACTGGAGGAAATTCAATTTTAACATAGAGTCACAAATAGTTAAGCACACAGCTACCAACCAAAAAGTTGACGATTCAAACTGACCCAGAGGCTCCTAGGTCGAAAAGCTGGGTGACCTATATACGAAAAACCAGCTATTGAAAACTGCAGAGCACAGTCCTACTCACACACTGGGAGTCACAGGGAGTCCGAATCCAATCTAGAACATCTGGATTGGATTATCGGGTATTTATTTTAACCCAAGATATTGGCCACATACACTTGACCAGATCACAGGAACTGAAGAGGCATAGAATGGAGGAATTTTACAATGTGAATAATTAGGAGAGAGCACTGAAAACAGAAATGATTTCAGTTTTACTCAAATCCCTGCTTAGCTCCAAAACACTTTCCATCATTGGGGTGAAAAAAATAATTCAAAATAAGTCAAGGAGATAACCAGAGATAAACAAAACCACAATTGAAGGCTTGGTTAAGCATACCCAAGACAAACTGAGATAGGAAAAAAAAAAAAATGTGTGTGTCCAATAGGGTCCTCACTTTGGTCAGTAATTCCATCAATAGTTTCTATTTTCTGGCCACAGGCTATTAGACATAAATGAAGTATTCTGGTTGCATAGTGCCTAAGGCATTTGACTGCTAACCAGAAGGTTGGTAGTGTAAACCCACTAGCCACTCCATGGAAAGAAGATTTACTGCCTCAGAAATCCAAAGGGGGTTGCTAAGAGTCAGCATCAAATCTATGACAGTGAGTTTGATTTAGATGACTAATGATCATGAATATTTCTTCCTGTATTTGCTGGCTGCCTGAATATACTCTTTGATAAAGTGTCTATTCATGTCTTCTGCCCATTTTTGAATTGGATTATAAATCTTTTTGTTGTTGAGGTGTTGGCGTTTTCTGTAAATTTTAGAGATGAGTCCCTTGTCAGATATGTTTTTGCCAAATATTTTTTCCCAATCTGTAGGTTCTCTTTTTAGTTTTTTGGCAATGCAATTATTGACAAGTATGAATTTGTTGCTGTCAATTTGTTATGTGAATTTTTGTGGTGTTGCTGATTTCTTTGTTCCATATAATTTTCCATGTCAAGCTCATTTTGTTTATGAATCGTACTATCACTTCCTTCTTTGCTATTGTTTTAGGATTTGCTAAATATTTGTCCTGGTGCTCTTTTTTATTTTGATGTGAAGGATTATCATTTTTCTTTGAGGTTGCCCTGTGATTTGTAACTTTTTCCCAAATTAAGAACAGTCTGTTCTATCTTACAGTTTCCTTGACTTCCTTACCATTTAGAAGTCCTGTGACTACACAATTTTTCCTCTCTTTTTGGTTTGTAGTTGGCCTCATTTGTCAATTGATGTATCTGGTTCCCTGTTTATAATCTTGTAGGCTTATTTACTTTGGAACTTCCATAACTGGGTTGGTTTCTCAGTTATGTCATCATGTGTGTTAATGTTGGTTGTTGGTTTGCTGTTGTTGGTTCTCTGTCCAAAGGACTCCCTTTAGCATCTCTTGTAAGGTTGGTCTGGTTTTAACAAATTCCCTTAATTTCTGCTTATCTGGAAATCTCCTAATCTCATCATGATATTTGAGGGGTAATTTTGCTGGTTAGAATTTTTTTTTTTCTTTCAGCGTTTTATATATGCCACCCCATTGTCATCTTGCCTACATGGTTTCTGTCAATAAATCTGAGCTCAGTCTTATTGGTTGCCCCTTATAGGTAACTTTTCATTTTGCCTGTGCTGCTTTCAAGATTCTTTCTTTGCTTTGGTTTTTATGAGTTTGATGATGATATGTCTTGGTGATGTTCTTTTGGGGTCTCTCCTGTTTGGGGTTCATTGGACTTCTTGAAAAGATATATTCTCATCTTTCATCATACCAGGGAAATTCTCTTCCAACAAATCTTCGGCAACATTCTCTGTGGTTTTATTTGTCTCTTCCTGTTCGGAATTCTGATTACACATAGGTTATTCCTTTTGATGAAATCCCACATGTTCCTTAAGGTTTCCTCATTCTGTTTTGATCTTTTTTCTGATTGATCCCTTCCAGAGAAGTATTGAGGTATTTTTCCTTCAATCCCACTAATTCTGTCTTCCATTGATTCAGTTATACTCTTATGATCATTCAATGTGTTATCTTTTTTCTGAAAATTAATATTAATCTTCTGGATTTGTATCTGTAGGTTTTTTTTTTAATCATTTTTAGTTTTTCATTTTTTTGTTATTGTATTGTCTTTCAGAATTGTTCTAGGGTTTTGTCTGTGTTTTCCTCGATTTTGTCAGTGTTTTTATTGATGTGTCTCTCAGTGTTGAAGGTACTTAAATAAAATTCTTTTGAATTCCTTATCAGGGAGTTCCAATACTGCTTCTTCTTCAAGGATGTGTTCTGGGTCTAAATGTCGATCCCTTGTTTCTCTTGCTTTATCTTGCTTCTTTTTGTGGGCTGTGATGCTCTGTTGTCTCTAAGATATTTTTGTGGTTATATTTAATGGTGATTGTATGTTAGAGTGATTTGCCCATGATTTTTCTTTTTTCTTTGTTTTGTTTGGATGTTATCTACACAAGCGGGGTACTGTGCTCCTGTTTCTGCTAGTTGGCAACACTTATACACTCACTACCTCTCTCCTTTCCCATTGTCAGCCTCCTGTATGTCCCTGTCTCCCTTGGCAAATGGAGCCTATTCTTAAGTCCTTGGAATCTAAATGAGAATGCTGTCATTTTAAATATCCAAAAAGGCCATCACTTGTAAACAGTCAAAGTGGCTGTGCCCTTGGTCACTTTAAATATCTAAAATGACCTCTGCTTGTAAACATATCAAGTGGCTGCACCCTCAGTCACTTTAAATATCCAACATGGCCGCTGCTTGTAGTCAATCAAAATGGCTGCACCCTCAAGACAATTGAAGGGCCACAGCTCAGGTTATCTTCCTCCTTGCTGTTTCCCTTCCTAGTCATAGGCCACCAGCGCAGTCATCCTACAACCCTTGGTGACCAGGGCTGATCTTTAGGTCAATTCTTAGGTCCCAACTCCACTTGGAAATATTCAGGCTATTGGTGCTGTTAGAGTAGCTGAGAATCCACAGCTCTGTCCTTTCTGTACTCACTGTTTTCATTCAAGTTTTTCCACTAGTTGGTGCCTAATACACTTCTGTATATTTTCTTCCAAGCTCAGGGCACTAGGATTATCATCCATATTTCTATCAATTGGTTTATCTTTTCTTTGTTGAAGACGGTCAACGTAGCTTGTCTGCCTATTCTGCCATTTTACTGGAAGCCTCCAGGATACATTTTTGAAAAAGTAAGCCTGCAAATCAGAAAACTGATCACATTTATAAAATTTTAAATTGCAGGTGGATTTAAAATGCCTGAACAGGGGTTGGAAATAATCCTCCCTTGCTGCATGGAAAAACAAAAATAAATTAAAGAAAAACAATCTCAGTTTGTGATTAAAATTAAAGTTTTACTGTTGTTTTGGTTGTTGAATACACATCATTCAAACCAATGCACACTTGATTATTCCTGTAAGTCCTGATATTTGGATGAAAAAAAAAAAAGAGATGTTATTAATGGATTGGTTATACTTTCTTTGTTCTATTTTTATCATTATTTTGGCATTTGTTACATGTGTGAGGTTTGGAATTGTTATAATTGTCCAAAAAACTTCTCCTTTTTCTAACCACTTTTTTTTCCTAATAACCATAAAAAATATTGAAGCTAGTGTTTGCAGTAATAATTTGATTAATTATTTACCTTTAATTTGCACTTGATTTTTTGAGGGAGAATTATAATTTGCAGAAATAATTTGTTAAATTAACTCTCGTTACTAAGTTAATAATTTCAGATTTACCAAAGCTACACTTACAGATGCTTCCATTGTAATTTTTTTCATTTCTGTACAAGTAAATATGATTTTCATTTACCAGAAAGTTGGCAGTTCAAACCCACCAGCCACTCCTTGGAAGGAAGGTTGGGCAATCCACTTATGTATAGATACTGCCTTGGAAACCCAAGGGGGGCCACTGTGAGTTGGAAGCAACTCAACGGCAAATAATAATAACAACACACATAAAATTGAGATTCATTATTATAATTTAATTGTAATAATAACTGAAATTCCTTACATTCATGTTAAGTCACTATAATTTATAAGATCTGTTGAATATTGTGGGTTTTTTTTGTGACAGGTAAAATAAGTTACACTAGAAATATTGTAAATTCCTGTTTCTTGTCTTTTGAATAATTAGAAAATAATATTCTTGCTTTAAATCAATCTCATTGCTATTTTGCTCTATTAAATATTTTATTTAAAAAAAAAAAAAACATTGCAATGATGTGCTGGTAAAAAATAATTTAAAATATTTATTATTAGTCAAAAATCTCTTGTACCCCTAGGAACTTTCAGTAAGACTCCAGTGAGTATAATGAATTTCATAAATTTCATGCTTCGTTAGTTATAACTAGATAAAAAGGGGGGAAAAGTACTGCATTTTTCTCTTGGATTTTTCCTTTCTTGTTGCTATTGTTGATTTGGGTTTTGTTTTGTTTTTGTGACTTTCCATTCTGTACCTTAAGGCATAGTGACCTGTTTTTATTTCCAGAAAGATGCCTTGTTAAGTTCCAGTGGTTCAAAAAAGTGACTCAAGAAAGTGAAAAATGTTCATGTTGTGTTTGATATTTTTAAATTTTCTATGTCAAGATTATTTGCAAAAGACATATATTTCCACTTTCAACAAGTTATTTTACCACACCTGTCAACAGATTCTTTAGACAAATTTCTCTTCAGAGTGCTTGTTCTGAGTGTTGTGCAAGTTCTGTTGAAATTTGCTAAACCTCTTATATATTTTTAAAGCAATACCCTTCAACATGATTTGATTTTACAGTCATAAATTGACATATAGTTTGATATATTTCAGATGTTATCAAGAAAAATTCTATATTTCCCTCATTACCCTGTGAAGTTCACTCATCAAACCACTGATTTTGGAAAAAGAACCGATAAGCTATAAGATTCATCCTTTAAAAAAAATTTCTCTTAGGAGATCTAAATCAATTATTTAATACCTGTTTTTTATTTCATAAAATAATATTTTTTCCCTGTGCCAGCATTTTCCTATTTTATTGTTTCATACTTATCAGTGATAGCTACTCTATAAGAAAAAGTAAAACATGTATTTATTACATGTTCTGTAGCAGGTACCATCAATGATGTAAAATACATCATTTCATTCATTTAGGACTGAGACATTAATTCCACTTAATAATTAGATTTCTGACATATAGTAAAGCTAAGGCAGTTTTCCATGTTCATGGAGTGAGTACATGGCAGGATGAATACTTGCTTAAAGATTACATCATTGTCAAATGTATATTATTTTCCTGACTTCGTATTTTTATTGAAATTATTGCTGTCATTGTTAATGGTCATCAAGTCAGCTCTGACTCAGGTAGCACTATGCAGAGCAGCATGAAAAACTACCCAGTCCTGTGACATCCTCACAATCCTTGCTATGCTTGAGCCCAACACCGCAGCTACTGTGTCAATCCATCTCTGACATTCTTCCCCTTTTTTCTGACCCTCTACTTTACCAATCATGATATCCTTTCCAAGCACTGGTCCCTCTTACAACATGACAAGAGTAAGTGAGACGAAGTCTGGCTATTATTGTTTCCAAGGAACATTCCAGCTACACTTCCTCCAGGACAGATATAGTCTCTCTTCTAGTGGTCCATGATATTTTCAGTATTTTTTGCCAATACTTTGAATGTCAGAATTCAAAAGCAACAATTCTTCTTGAATCTTCTTTATTCATTGTCCAGTTTTCACATACATAAGAGGAAATTGAAAATACCGTGGTTTGACTCAGTTGTATCTTAGTCTTTAGTGACATCTTTGGTCCTTAACAGTTTAAAGAAGTCTTTTGTAGCAGATTTGCCCAGTGCAGTACAATGTTTGATTTCTTGACTGCTACTTCCATGGTGTTGATTGTGGATCCAAGTAAAATATATCCCTCATAACATCAATCTTTTTTTTCCATTCATAGGGATGTTGTTTATTGGTCTAGTTGTAAGGATTTTTGTTTTCTTTGTGTTGAGGTATAATCTATACTGAATACTGTACTCTTATTGAAGTAGTGTAGTATATATAAAACTAAGCATGAAATGACTACATAAGAATATTCTCTGCCAAAACTTGATAAATGATAGATGTTTAGTGAGGATATGAAAAAAGTGATGATGTATTTTCTGATGAGATGCCATTCCCCAGTTTATACAAAAATCAGAAACTAACTCTTCTGCATGAAATGTAACTTAAACACTTTCTTATGACAGGTCATCATAAAGAACACGTGTCAAAATCAAGTAGGTACAGAAAATAGAGCACTTGATTAAGACAGAAATTTAAATTTTCCAGGAAACAAGCACAAGTTATTAAAGGGATAATAATTAAGACACACAGGATGCTTCCAGCATTACAGGAACATACAAGCCACCACAGGATATTAAACTGTCAGATAAGTGATGGTTCTGTCTTTGGTCAGGTGAATTTGGCAATAGATATTGGTTATGGTTGCCCATGAATAATGCAATCAATGTCTCTAAATTGTACACATAAAAACTTTTCAATTGACAGTAGTTTATGTATATTTGCATTAAAGATAAATTAATATCATCCTTCCTCCCTGCTAAAATAATTTAATTTCTGTGAGTAGAAAACTTACCCTAAATATTATATATATATATATATATGTGTGTGTGTGTGTGTGTGTGTGTGTGTGTACATATATATTCTTACATTATATAATATAATATGTACATTATATTTGTTTTTGTTTTGTTAGTCACCTTTGACCCTTTTTTATTATTATGATAAACACACACACACACACACATACATAGAGAGAGAGAGAGAGAAAAAAAAAAAAACACTGCTATCAATTCCAACTCATATCAACCCCATTGGGTTTCCAAGGTGGTAAATCTTCACAGAAGTGGATTACCTAGTCTTCCTTCCATGAATTGACTGGTGGCTTTGAACCACCCACCTTTTGGTTAGCAGTCAAATGCCTTAGGCACTACACCACCAGAGCTCCATATACATACATACATATACCAAACCATATAAAACTTACTGCCATTGAGTCAGATCCGACTCATAGAGACCCCTCCTTGGGATTCCAAGGCAGTATTACTACAGAAGTAGGTTGCCCAAACTTCCTTCCAAGGAGTGAGTGGTGGGTTTGAACCGCCAGCCTTCTGGTTAGCAGTCAAGTGCCTTATGCATTACGCCACCAGAGCTCCTATACATACATACATACATAATACACACACACACACACACACATATATATATATATATGTGTGTGTGTATATATATATATGTGTATATATATATATATATAATTTCAATTTTTTTATGTATACCATTTAGTGACATTAAATACATTCAATCAGAACATGTGTAGCAAAACGTGATTTTTAAAACCATATATAATAATCTGAAAGATTGAAGAAGCCATGATGGCACTGTGGTTAAGCTCTCAGCTGTTAGCTAATAAATCAGCTGTCCAAATCCCCCAGCTGCTCTTCAAAAGGAAGATGTGGCAGTATATTCCATAAAGCTTACAGCCTTGGAAATTCTAGAATAGTTCTATTCTGTCCTATAGGGTTGCTCTGAGTCAGAATTGACTCAGTAGGTGACACATTTGTTTGTTTAATGTAGTAATGTAATATGTTCACATTTACATGTAGTATACTTTCATTATTTGTGGATTCCATATTTGTAAATGTGTCAACTCACTAAAATATATTTGTAACCCCTAAATCAATGCTTAGCACTCTCACCAGGCTTAGTGGTCTGATAGAGACAGATGTAAGTCCAAGACTGTGGTCATTAGGTCCCCTTCAAGCCTGGAATGAAATTCACCCCTGTGGCTCAACTTTCAGCCAATTAATAAAGAAGCCTAGGAGCTCTGGTAACATAGTGGCTAAAGCACTTGACTGCTAACCAGAAGGCTGGCGGTTCAAACCCACCAGCCACTCCTCGGAAGGAAGGTTGGGCAATCCTACTTCCATAGTGATACTGCCTCAGAAACCCAAGGAGGGGTCGCTATGAGTCGGGGCCGACTCGACGGCACATAACAACAACAACAACAATGAGGTAAACGATAATACCAGGGAGATACATAGTCCTGAGAACAATCACCCATAGGAGATCAGAAGGGAAAGCTTTGTCCAGAAATAAAGCTCAGAAGGAAGGAGTAATAGGAAAGAAAGATGAAGGATACTGGAAACATAGGGTGGGAGTCAGAAAAATGTTGTTGAATTTGTGGAGTTTGCAATGAATCTCACAAAACAGAAATGTGGGTGAACTATTGAATGGAAAACCAGTTTGGTCTGTAAACTTTCATTCAGATCACACATACACACACACACAAAAAGAAACCGTTAAAAAAAATGAAGGCAAAATAAACATATTCCTAAATAAACAACCTAAATAAACAAATAAAAATGAAAACTTAGCAATTTCATGGTTATTTGCAGACATGAGTAGAATAGGGAATATTTAATAGCCTAATCTTCATGGTTCCAGCTATCAAACAAAGTAATGCTCTTCCTTTTTGTTTCAGTTCTTACATGTTAGACTTGTATCTTTTTTGAAATATATTTAGTGCCACATTTTTCAGGTTTTTGTGCTTCTGCTTGGTGATTTTACTGTTTAAAATAGTCTCCAAGCATAGTGTTGAGGTGATGTTCAATTCTCAATTGCAAAAATGTTGTGGTGTGTCTTAAAGAGAAAAATATGGAGTAGCTAAACTACTTTCAGGGATGAGTTACTGTGCTGTTGGCCATGACTTTAATATTAATGAATCTATAATACATGCATCCAGATAAAGCAAGAGGAAACTCATTGATCTGTATGTGATTTCACTCCAGACTGGTAAAGTAACATCTACCGTGTATGATGAAGCTATGAAAAGAATAGAAAAAGACACTAAACTTACCAATTCCTGAGATGACAACTGAATAAAAATCATTGTGGACAGTATTAATGTCAGGTTGAAAGTGAAAGAAATTTACAGTCAAGTTACCCAGTGTCAGGGAAATATTAAAACCTTATTCTCTTATATTTTAGTGTAAAGCAATATTGTGTATATTTAATTATTTGTAAGAAATGTATCTATTAACTAGGATGTAAAACAAGGTTACATGTTGCTCCTTTGAAAATAATGTTGAGACAAGAGACTAGCAAGAATCTATCTCTGTATTTCCCCTCAGGCAAAGGCTCAGTATTCAGTAGTTCAGTGTTTGCAACAAAAACTTCTTAGAAAATAACTACAGAGGATAACAATAATTGACTGTGTCTGTAAATTGTCATATCGTATGTGTTGCTTATCTGATAAGAGGCCTCAATGATTGTTTAAAGAATTATCCCAAAATCTGCTATTCAAGATTCCCACAGTAATAGACTATTTTAGATGTAAATAAATCCTTTGCATGATTTGAAGTTACTGGGTGGGTACAAAGGGTTAATGTGCTTGCCTGATAACAGTAAAATTGATGGAGTTCACTCACAGGCAACTTGGAGGAAATGCCAGGTTTTCTAATTATGACAATCGGCCGCTAAAAACCCTGTGGACGGCAGTTCTATTCTTAAGAACATGAGATTCTGATAAGTCAGAATTGGCTCTATGGCAATTAGTGGTGGTAAATGTGTAAATAAATTTGCTTTATCTTGGTATCTGGTGACAATCATAGTTTACTTTTAAGCTTTTGCTTATAGATCTGCACTAATAAAGAATGAATTTCCTTTTGCTTATCTAGTTTCTGCTTTTCTTCAAGATCCAGCTCAGGATTTGTGTCTTTCAAGAAGCCTTCTCAGAGCACCCCAGTGTATGTTACATTTCCATAGCTCTCACTAAATGCTTTTCCAGCATTACCAATGTATGCACTTATACCGTTGATCTGTGAGATGGTTTATAAAATAAGGGATCTGTGGGGAAAGAGTATAATGTTCTAAGAAGCCCATGGAACATGGGGAGAAAAAAAAACATAGGTAAAACTTGTTTTAACATATTATTTTCCTAAAACATTCAATCATGGAATCAGCCTGTCAAACATTTTCTAAAGATAGTTTCCTAAATTATATGCTTATCCTTCACTGTACTGTTCTTTCTCAGGCTTTACAATTCCTAACTCCATGCTCCAGTTTTCAGTATCTGCAGGCTATTAATATACCTTTAGGTGATTCAACCTTCTAAGTTATCACAATTCTCCATCCTCAATCTCCCACTTTATTTAAAAATTTAGAATCCTCTTGCCCCTGTCATCATGGTATATAATATCTCTTTTCTGTGATTTCCTTACCAGAAGAAGTATTACACCATGGAGGCAGGCATAATTTTAAGACAGCCCTCAACAATCCGCACCCTTGTATAATCATTCTCCTTTAAATATGGCTGGAATCTGTGAAGAGTTTAGAATTTCAGTTGTGTGATTATATGTTGTAGTTGTTGTCGTTATGTGCTGTTGAGTCAGACCCGACTCATAGCGACCCTGCCTTGGGTTGCTGAGGCAGATTCACTACCTTCTGCTGAGGCAGAAGTAGATTGCCCAACCTTCCTTTCAAAGAGTGGCTAGGGGGTTTGAACCACCAGCCTTCTGGTTAGCAGTCAAATGCCTTAGGAACTATGCTACCAGAGCTCCCATGTGATTATATAGTGTATGCCAAAAGAGAGGTTGTCCTGGTTGAGGCTGACCCATTCCAACAAGTCCTTTAAAGCAGAGTTCTCCATAAATTGTTTCAGAAAAAGAACTTAGATTAAAAATGTGCAAGGTGTTTGACCAGAGGGAGATGCTCTGGCTTTAAGATGGAGGAGACCATGGAAAAAGACACTGAGAGTGGCCTCTAGGACATGAGAGCAATCCCCATCAGACAGTCAATAGGAAAATCGAGACCTCAGTCCTACAACACTAATAAATATAATTCTGCTAACAAACTTAATAAGTTTGGAAGCAGAGGTCTAAAAACTCCAAATAAGAGTCCAGCTTGACAACACTTTGATTTCAGCTTTATGAAATATTAAATAGAATCTCTAGTTGAGCCCACAGAGATTTTTGGCCTAAAGAATCATTAAACAATAAATGGGTGCTGTTTTATGCTGAAAAACATGCTGTGCTTTGATATGGGAGCAGTGGAAGACTAATATGACCACTCATCATCCTGCCACAAAATAAAACACCTCAGAGATAATACACCTGTTGTTATTAGGTGCTATGGAGTCAACTGTGACTCATAGAGATCTTATGTACAGCAGAATGAAACAATGTTTGGCCCTCTGTTATCCTCACAATCTTTTCTATCCTTAAGCCTTTAGTCATGGAGTCAATCCATCTTGTTTAGGGTCTTCTTCTTCTTTGCTGACCTTCTACTTAACCAACCGTGATATCCTTCTCCAACGAATGGTCCCTCTGACATCATGATCAGAGTAGATGAGATAAAGTTTGCCTGTTCTCGATTCCAAGGAGCATTCTGGCTTCACTTCTTCCAGGACAGATTTGTTCATTCTTCTGAGAGACATGTCAGATGACAATGGTATTTTTGGTATTCTTCACCAACACAGTAATTCAAAGGCATAAACTCTTCTTCAGTATTCCTTATTCATTGTTCAGCTTTCCCAAGCATATGATGTGATTGAAAATACCATGGATTGGGTCAGGATCACCATTGTCTTCAATGTGACATTTACTTCTTAATTCTTTAAAGAGGTCATTTGTGGTAGGTTTGCCCAGTGTAATACAGCATCTGATATCCTGACTGCTGTGTTTATGGTGTTGACTGCGGATCCAAATAAAATAAGTCCAGGACAACTTCAATCTTTTCTCTGTTTATCATGATGTTGCTTATTGGTCCAATTGTGAGGATTTTTATTTTCTTTACATTGAAGTATAATCCATTTACTGAAGACTATAGTCTTCAGGTCATAATTTAGGTCTCATGGACTTGTTTTAATTGTCTTTAACTTCAAGTTGAACTTGCATATGAGCAGTTGATGATCTGTTCGACAATTAGCTCCTGGCCTTGTTTTGGCTAAATATATTGAGCTTTTTCCATTGGCTCTCGCCACAGATGTAGTCAATCTGATTCCTGTGTACTCCATCTGGAGAACACCACGTGTACAGCCACCATATGTGTTGTTGAAAAATGTATTTAGAATGAATGAAGTATTCGTTTTGTAAAATTCTATCATGTGATCTCCAGCCTTATTTCCGTCACAAAGGCCAAATTTTCCAACTACTGGTGATTCTTCTTTGTTTCCAACTCAACTTTTGCATTCCAGTCACCAGTGATGATTAACACATATTGATTGCAGGTTCAGACTGCAGATGCAGACTGCAGAAGTCAATAAAAATCTTTAATTTCCTCATGTTTGGCTTTGGTGGTTGGTGAGTAAATTTGAATAATAGTCATATTAACTGGTCTTTCTTGTTGGCTTTTGGATATTATGCTATCCCTGATAGCATTGTACTTCAGGACAGATCTTGAAACATCCTTTGTGATGAAGAATATCATGCCATTCCTCTTCAAATTGTCATTCCTGGCATAGTAGATCATATGGTTGTCTTATTCAAAATAGGCAAAACCAGTCTATTTCAGCTCACTAATGCCTGGAATATCAATCTTTATGCACTCCAATTCATTTTTGACAACTTCCAATTTTCCTAGATTCATACTTCGTACTTTCCATGTTCTTTTTATTAATAGATGTTTGCAGCTGTTTCTCCTCAATTTGAGTCCTGCCACATCAGCAAATGGAGGTCCTGAAAGCTTTACTTTATCCATAGCATTAATGTTTTTTTTCTAATCTGATGAGACAGTTCTTTCCCAATTGTAATTTGAGAGTATTCCAACCCAAGGGGCTTATTCTCCTGCTCTATATCAGACGTTTCCAGGCTATTCATGAAGTTGTGCAGTAATGTATCACTGTTTCTCTGCTATTCATAAGGTTTTTCCCTGGCCTATCCTTTGAGAATTGGATGGCCTCTTCCTTCTTCCTAGTCTGTCTCAGTCTGTAAGCTGCACTGAAACCTGTGCACCATGTACAACCCTGCTGGAATTTGAAACACTGGTGGCACAGCCTCAAGCCTCACAGCAATATGCAAGCCACCACAGTATGACAAACCAACAGACAAGTTTGTCTCCCTTAACTGTTCAAAACCTCTCCACCCTCCCCTTACCTGGATCTTGCCTCTTTGTCATCCCCAGCTTTTCCCTTTTTCCTGCTTTTTGGGATGGGGCCTGTGTCCCTCCCCTTACATGGATCCTGCCACTCTGTCATCCCTGGCTTTTCCCCACTTCCTGCCTTGAACACTAAGGTATGCCTGACACAAGCCACAGTATTTTAAATCACCTCACATGCATGTGAGAGCTGGACAATGAATAAGGGAGACCAAAGAATAGGTAATGATTTTGAGTTGTGGTGCTGGCAAAGAAGGTTGAAAATACCATGGGCTGCTAAAAGAAATAACATATCTGTCTTGGAGGACGTGCAGCCAGAATGCTTTTTGGAAGCTAGAATGGCCAGATTTTGTCTCACCTACTTTGGTCATGTTGTCAGAAGAGACTATTCCCTGGAGAAGGATGTCATGCTTGATAAGCTGGAGTGTTGACAAAAGAAGGGAAGGCTCTCAAAGAGATGGAATGACACAGTGGCTGTGGCAATGGGCTCAAGTATAGCAAGGATCATGGAATTGGCGTGGGACTGGGCAGTGTTTCATTCTGTTGTGCATCGTGTCACTGTGAGTCGGAGATGACTCAATGGTACCTAACAACAACAACAACATAGTCTTTGAACTTCATCAGTAAGTGCTTCAAGTCACCTTCACTTTCAGCATGCAAGTTTGTGTCATCTGCATATAATATATAGCTAGTGGCTCTTCCGCCAATCTTGATGACATATTCTTCATCATATAGTCCAGCTTCTTGTGTTATTTGATCACCATACAAATTGAATAAATATGGTTAAAGGATACAATCCTGATGCACAGCTTCCTGGTTTTAACCCATGCAGTATCCTTTTGTTCTGTTTGAATGACAGTCTCTTGGTCTATATACAGATTCCTCATGAGAACAATTAAGTGCTCGGGAATTCCCATTCTTTGCAATGTTATGTATAATTTGTTATGATCTACACAGTTGAGTGCTTTCTCATAGTCAGTAAAAAACAGATAGACATCTTTCTGGGTTTTTTTTTTTTTTTTTTTTGTGATTTGGGTGAAGATTTGCAAAGCAAATTCACTTTTCATACAGCAGTTCACATATACTTTTTTTTTTATACTTTCAGTTAAGATCCATCTCACCTCAGCACATCAGCAACTATATCCCTCTTTCCACATCCTCTTCTGAATCCACATTGCATTTCTGGAAGTTCCCTGTCAATATACTGCTACAACTGTTTTTGAATTAGTCTCAGCAAAATTTAACTTGCATGTGATACTAATGATATTCTTTGATAATTTCCACATTCTCTTGGATCATCTTTTTATTTGAATGGGCATAAATATCAATACCTTTCACTCAGTTGGTCAAGTAGCTGTCTTCTAAATTTCTTGTCATGAACAAGTAACTGACTCCAGTGCTACATCCATTTGTTGAAACATCTCAATGTGTATTCCTTCAATTCCTGGAGCCTCATTTTCATCAATTCCTTCAGTTTGGTTTGGACTTCTTCCTTCAATACCATTGGTTCTTGATCAAAGAATGCCTCCTGAAATATTTGGACATCAATTAGTTCTTTTAGATAGAGTGAATCTTTGTGTTACTTCCATCTTCTTTTGATGTTTCCTGCATTGTTCAATATTCTCCCGGAAGAATCCTTCAGTATTGCAACTAGAGTCTTGAATTTCTTCTTCGGTGTTTTTCACTTGAGAAATGCTGAGTGTATTCTTCCCCTTTGGGTTTCTAACTCCAGGTCTTTGCATATTTCATTATAACACATTACTTTGCCTTCTCAAGCTGCCCTTTGAAATCTTCTGTTCAATTCATTTATTTCATCATTTCTTCCTTTTGATTTAGCCACACTTTGTTCAACAGCAAGTTTCAGAGTCTCTTCTGACATCCATTTTTTGATCTTTTATTACTTTCCTGCCTTTAATTAGTAACCATTTGCTTTCTTTATGTAGGATATTCTTAATATCATCTCATAAGTTGTCTGATCTTCCATCATTGCTGTTCAAAGAATCAAATCTATTTTTAGATGGTTCCCATATTCAGCTGGGATATAATCAAGGTCCTATTTTGGCTCTTGTGGACATATTTTAATTTTCTGTAGCTTCAACTTGCACTAGTCACCTCCTAGCTTTGTTTTGATGGTGATAATGACCTTCTCCATCACCTTGTTCCAAGATATAGTTGATCTGATATCTCTGTATTCCACCTGGTGAGGTCCACTTGTACAGCCACAATTTATGTTGTTGAGAAAAGGTACTTATCATGAATAAGTTGTTGGATTTGTGAAATTCTCTCATGCAATCTCTGGTATTATTTCTATCATTAAGGTCATATTTTCCAACTACAAATGATTCTTCTTTGCTTCCAATTTTCACATTTAAATAACTAGTAATTATCCATACATCTTGATTCCACATTTGGTCAATTTAAGATTACAGAAGTTGGTAAAAGTCTTTAATTTCTTCATCTTTCACTTTAGGAGTTGGTGCATAAATTTGAATAATAGTAGTATTAAATGGTCTTCCTTGAAGCATTATGGATATTATCAAATCACTGAAAGCATCATATTTCAGGTGAGATTTTGAGACGTACTTTTTCATGAAGAATGCAATATCATTGTGCTTCAATTTGTCATTCCTGGCATAGTAGATCATATGATTGCTTGATTCAAAGTGCCCAATACCAGTCTATTTCAGCTCACTAATGCCGAGGATAGTAATCTTGATCCACTTCATTTCATTTCTGAAAGACTCTAATTCTACATTCATACTTCATACATTCCATGTTTGGATTATTAATGAATGCTTGCATGTGTTTCTTCCCATTTTGAGCCATGTCCAATCAGCAAATGAAGGTCCTGAAAGTCTTACTCCCTCTGAATCATTAAAGTCAACTTTACTGTGTGGAGGAAGTTTTTCCCTAGTCATATTTTGAGTGTTTTCCAACTTTAAAAGCTCACCTTCAAGCACCATATCTTGCAATTTTTCACAGCTATTCATAAAGTTTTCCAGTAATATTTGAGACAGTGTTTCACTGTTATTCATAAGGATTCCAGTAGCCAATGTCTTCAGAATTGGATAGTCCATTCCTTCTTCCCAATCTGTCTTCCTCTGGAAGCTCAATTGAAAGCTGTTCACCACGTGTTACTCATCTGGTATTTGAAATACTAGTGGCATAGTATACAGCTTCACAGCAACATGCAAGCCATCACAGTACAACAAACTGACAGATGAGTGGTGAGATACTATACCTAGGTACTGGCAAATTACTTGTGATAAATTAACTCTAATAATGTATTCTGTTAATATTAATCTGGGTGACAGATTTTCAGTACATGTTTAATTTTTATATGTCCCATATTAAATGTAAATATACTCACATCAACACACCTACATCAAAACCTGAAACAAAATTTCATCGCATCCCATTTTTATCTCTAAAGAAAATTTGAGATTGGGTAATTCTTTTATGATCATGTGCAAAAAATAAAACATCCTTTTACTCATTTATATTAACTCATGTTTAATAAAATTAATTCACTTCTGACAATCATAAACAACATTTTGCTATAAAGACTATTCTGATCATAGATGAAAAGTAATATTGTTTTATTACATTAAATAACAAAAAAAAAACATAGTATATACTTTACCTCTTTCAAAATATGTTTCTTTGAAAAAGTTATTTGTGTTTTCTAAATATGAATTCCTACTTGCATACTCTATAAATAGTCTTTGTTGAAAGATAGCTTGCAAGGCTAGTACTTTGTGCTAGTTTGAAGGTAAAATAATTCATGGACAAAATAAGGATATTTGCTGGTGTGTTAGTCATTCAAAAAGAGTAGGAGGCAAAGAAGAAACAAGGTAAAAATAGAAATTGATCATAAAATTAAACTCAGGCCTCAGCTGTGGAGACCTACCACTAAATATTATCAGTGTCTTTTATATGCTGATTCAGATTTTGCATAGTAAATGTTACCTTCTCCTCAGACTGCATTATATTAGGAAGGTACAAAATTAAAATAATTTATAAAAATATGCTCTGGAACATGGTTTGAGTTGTGGCTGTGGGGTGAGTCTGGGTAAGTGTTATTATATTAATAAGTTTGGAGTTTCACAGTTTACGTGGTCTGGGTTGACAAGTTGAAAAGTTTGTGGAGCTCAATCTGAATTTTGTCCTTGGTGGTGGTGGGCCGGTTTCCCCAACAGTTAACTTTATGTTTTTATGGAGATTCTTATGCTGTATTATTCTATGATATCAATAAACCCTGATTACCTGAAGGGGTCCCAATACTCTCACTTATACAAACTAAATAAATGACAGTGATATTATAATATTCAAAATTAGAAAAATCCATCCAAATTTAAAATAATTTAATCTGCTTATGAAATATTAACTAACAAACTTGAGTCAAAATTGAAAATTCCATCATTTATCAAGATACTTCATAATTTATTTCATGTTCATCAAACCATACCTCCTTCAAAGTGAATCATCACAAGTAAATAATACATCAAGCCAAAACAAACAAACAAACAAACAAAAAAAAAAAAACATGCTCACTGCCGTGGAGTCAGATCCAACTCATAGAGACTTCTACTTGGGTTTCTGAGGAAGTGTCACTATGGAAGTAGATTGCCAGTCTTCCTTCCAAGGAGTAGCTCGTGGGTTTGAAATACCAGCCTTTTGGTTAGCAGTCAAATGCCTTAGATATTACACTAACAGTGCTCCTTAAATAATACATACTGCCATACATTTCATCTAAGCCCCAAAACCAAATAAGAGTCATAGACTAAATACATTAGAAGACCAGTTCCCATTGGTAGTGATTAGATAGTTTTCCCAAGGAGAAAGAAACAGCAGGGATCCAGGTAATGGGAGGGACCCAGACCCCACTCCCAAGAGGTGGGAAAGTGGGAGGAAAGGAAAACCCAGCCAGGGGCATGAGATAGAGCAAGCAGAGGCAGGGATCCAGGTAAGGGGTGGAACACAGGCCCCCACCCCCAAGTGGCAGGAATGCATGGGGAAAGGAAAGCCAAACCAGGGAGATGAAACAGAGCAGGGAGTGGCAGGGATACAGGTAAGGAGAGGGACACAGGCTCCACACCCAACAGGCGGGAATAAGGAGGCAAAAGAAAGCCAAGCCAGCAGAATGAGACAGAGTGAGGAGAGGCAGAGATCCAGATAAGGGGGGGACCCAGGACCCACCTCCAGGAGGCAGAAAAGTGGGGTCAAAGGAAAACCAAGCCAGGGGGATGAGACAGAGTTAGGAGCAGCAGGGATCCAGGTAAGGGGAGGGACATATGCCCCACCTGCAAGAGGTGGGAAAGTGGGGGAAAAGGAAGCCAAGTCAAGAGGAGGACAAAGTGAGCAGCTTCAGGGATCCAGGCAAGGGGAGGGCAGAGAGGTTTTGAACAGCCAAGAGAGACAAACATGTTTTTCAATTTGTCATTCTGTGGTGGCTTGCATGTTACTGTGAGGCTTGAGGCTGTGCCACAGGTGTTTTAAACACCAGTAGCACAGGTTTCAACACAACTTACAGACTGAGATAGACTAGGAAGAAGGAAAAGACCATCCACTTCAAAAAGAATTGGCCAGGGAAAACCTTATGAATAGCAGAGAAACACTGTCTGATACATTACTGTGTAAATTTATGAATAGCCTGGAAACATTGTCTGACATAGTACAGAAGGACAAGCCCCTTAGGTCAGAAGGCTCTCAAAATATAATTGGGAAAGAACTACATCATCAGAGTAGAACCTACCTTACTGATATGGATAAAGTAAAGCTTTTGAGACCTCCATTTGCTGATGTGACATGACTCAAATTGAGGAGAAACAGCTACAAACATCTGTTAATAATTGAAACATGATGTAAGAAATATGAATTTAGGAAAATTGGAAGTTCTCAAAAATGAAATGGAACGCATAAGGATTGGTATCCTAGGCATTAGTGAGCTGAAAATGACTGGTTTGGGGCATTTTGAATCAGACAACCATATGATCTACTATGCTGAGAATGACAATTTGGAGAGGACTGGCGTGGCATTCATTATCACAAAGAATATTTCAAGATCTGTCCTAAAGTACAATGCTGTCAGTGATAGTGATCCATATGTCTACAAGGAAGACCAGTTAATACTACTATTATTCAGATTTATGCACCAACCACCAAAGCCACAGATGAGGAAGTTGAAGATTTTTATTGACTTCTACAATCTGAAACTGCAGTGTGAACCTGCAATAAAGATGTGTTAATTATCACTGGTGACTGGAATACAAAAGTTGGAAACAAAGAAGAATCACCAGTAGTTGGAAAATTTGGCCATTGTGACAGAAATAAGGCTGGAGATCACATGATAGAATTTTGCAAAACCAACACTTTATTCATTGCAAATACATTTTTCAACAACACCAATGGTGGCTATAAAAGTGGTGTTCTCCAGATGGAGTACACAGGAATCAGATTGACTACATCTGTGGCAAGAGGCAATGGAAAAGCTCAGTATCTTCTGCCAAAACAAGACCAGAAGCTGATTGTGGAACAGACCATCAACTGCTCATATGCAAATTCAACTTGAAGTTAAAGACAATTAAAACAAGTCTACGAGAGCCAAAATATGATCTTGAACATATCCCTCCTGAATGTAGTGAACATCTAAAGAATAGATTTTATGCATTGAACACCAATGACCAAAAACCTGAAGAACTGTGAGATGACATCAAGAACATCATCCATTAAGAAAGTAAGAGGTCATTAAAAAGATGAGAAAAGACCAAAATGGATATCAGAAGAGGCTCTGAAACTTGTCCTTGAGTGGCAGGTGGCTAAACCAAATGGAAGAAATGACAAGATAAAAGAGCTGAACAGAAGATTTCAAAGAGCAGCTGGAGCAGACAAATCCATTTGCTATAATGAAATGATGTGCAAAGACATAGAGTTAGAAAACCAAAAGGGAAGAACACACTTGGAATTTCTCAAGCTGAAAGAACTGAGGAAAAAATATAAGCCTCGAGTTGCAGTATTGAAAGATTCTATGGGCAAAATATTGAATGATGCAGGAAGCATCAAAAGAAGATGGAAGGAATACACAGAGTCACTGTGAAGAACTGGTGGGTCTTCATCCATTTCAGGAAGTGGCATAAGATTAAAAACCAATGGCATTGAAGGAAGAAATTGAAGCTGCACTGAAGAAATTGGCAAAGAACAAGGCTCCAGGAATTGAGCCTTGTTGAAACATTGAGATGTTTCAACAAACAGATGCCCTGCTGAAGACACTCACTTAGTTATGCCAGGAGATTTGCAAGAGAGCTACCTGGCCAACTGACTGGAAGAAAATCCATATTTGTACCCATTACAAAGAAAGGTCATCCCACAAAATGTGGAAATTATATATATAAAAAAAAAAAATCATTAATATTGCACACAAGTAAAATCTGACTGAAAACAATTAAAAAAATGGTTATAGCAGTATATTCACATCTCTGCTTCCAGAGGTCCAATCTGGACTCAAAAGAAGACATTGAACAAAAAATAAAATTGCTGATGTCAGATGGATCTTGGCTCAAAGTAAAGAATATCAGGAAGATGTTTACCTGTGTTTTATTGACTATGCAGAAAGATTTCATTGTGTGGATCATAGCAAACTGTGGATTACATTGAGAAGAAGGGGAATTCTAGAACACTTAATTGTTCTCATGAGGAAGCTATAGGTAGACCAGGAGGCTGTCATTTGAACAGAACAAGGGGACACTACATGGTTTAAAATCAAGAAGGGAGTGTGTCTGGGTTCGTTCCTTTTACCATACTTGTTCAATCTGTATGCTTAACAAATAATCTGAGAAGCTGGGCTATATGAGGAAGAATGTGGCATCAAGATTGGAGGAAGAAT
>NW_006922340.1:580346-600527 GCF_000298275.1 Orycteropus afer afer
TGCATGTGAGAGCTGGATGATGAATAAGGAATACCGAAGAAGAATTGATACTTTTGAGATGTGGTACTGGAGAAGAATGCTGAAATTACCATGGACTGCTAAAAGAACTAATAAATCTGTCCTGGAGGAAGTGCAGCCAGAATGTTCCTTGGAAGTGAGAATGGCCAGACTTTGTCTCACCTACTTTGGTAATGTTATCAGAAGGGATCATTCCCTGGAGAAGGATGTCATGCCTGGTAAGGCAGAGGGTTGACAAAAGAGGGGAAGGCCCTCAAGGAGATGATTGACACAGTGGCCATGGAGATGGGCTCAAGTATAGCGGGGATCACGGAGCTGGTGAGGGACCTGGCGGTGTTTGGTTCTGCTGTGCATAGGGTCTCTATGAGTCGGAATCTACTCCATGGCACCTAACAACAACTACCCAAGAAGATGTACTGATACTTGTGATTATTCATGACAGGCACATTTTCCATTAACTATGGCTTTTTTAAAATTTAAACTTATATTTATTTAAAAAAAAAATAGGCACTGAAATTCAGATATATTTAGTGAAATAACTAGTGAGAGACAATTTTTTAATTAAGCTCAGCTTGATTGCTTTTACATGTAACAATTAACCAAGCTTCCTTTCCAAAGTAAAGGGAAACATGTATGAGTCTCCAAGTTTAGTGAAAACCACATGACCTCAGATAATCCCACAGATGACATAACACAGTGAAAAACTTTTATTTGAACTTAAACTTTTTACAACTCTTCCTGTCAAAAGCAGTTGCTATTTCATGACTAAAAATGTTACCTACCTTGAATATTAAAAACTATTTTTCTTTATAATAGAAAAATGCAAAATATGAGTACTATATTTATTTTATGTACCTCTTAAGAAGCTGTATAATACCTTATAAATCCTGTAACATTACTAAATTGTTTGGTAGTATCAAGGTTACTATGCTCCTTTTCATGCTGAATACATTTTTTCCAGTTAAGACACTAAGAATTTAAGACCATGATTTTTTTAAAAATGTATTTATATAGTAATTTTAGGCAAGCAGATTAAAAAAAAAAAAAGGTCAGATATGATATTCTTCTGATTATAAGTGTACCACAAATTGTGTCTCAAGCATGTTTGTCTATTTTATTGTTTGCAAAGAAGACCAAAAAAAAAAAAAAAACAGAGAACTATTTCTGTTGCTGTTAGGTGCCCTCTAGTCAACTCTGTATCATGGGGTCCTTATGAACAGCAGAATGAAACCCTGCCACATTGTGTGCCATTCTCACAATCCTTGCTATATGTGAACCCATCCTTACAGCCATTTATCATGTCAATCCACCTTGTTGAGGGTCTTCCATTTTTTCGTTGACTTTCTACTTAACCAAGCATGATATCCTTCTCCAGGGAATGTTACTATCTGGCAACATAAGTAAAGTAGGTAAGACGAAGTTTGGCCATTCTGGCTTCTAAGGAACATTGTGGCTGCACTTCCTCCAAGACAGATAGATTTTTTTTCTTTCTTTTAGTGTCCATGGTATTTTCAGTATTCTTTGCCAACACCATAATTCAAAGGCATCATCTCTTCTTTGATCTTCCTTATTAATTGTCCAGCTTTCACAATGCCTATGAGGCGATCGAAAATACCATGACTTGGGTTAGACACACCTTAGTCTTCAAAGTGAAATCTTTGCTTCTTAATACTCTAAAGCCTTCTTTTGCAGGAGATTTGCCCAGTGCAATATGATGTCTGATGTTTTTGGCTGTTGCTTCCATGGATGTTGATTGTGGATCCAAGTAAAATGAAATCTTTCACAACTTCAACCTTTTCTCCATTTATTGTGATGTTGCATATTGATTCAGTTGTGTGTATTTTAGAACTATTTCTAATCATATATTATTTACTGTATGTACAATATCAGAACAGTAAAATTCAGAGATAGAAAATAACATGAAATGAAGTATACTGTTTATGGTCCTCTTTAATCAAATCTTAATTTTTTTTCCAAATTGTAGTTATTTATATGATTACTGAATTCCCATTAATATGTTTACCTTTTAAAGCATCTAAATTTCACAGTGGGAATCTGTATTCAGTCATATTGTTAAATACCTTCATTCAAGTTGTTGATTTTCTTTTAAATATATATTTTAAAAGTATGATTTGGTAATATATTGTTAGATCCCCCAGTTTATTCCTTTCTCCATCTCTATTTCCCTAAATTATTCTTTTGTGTTTTTTTATTAAAATTGTGCTCCATTAAAAATTATAAGGACAATTATTATTCATCATTAACTCAAATGGACCCAAACGCTTTATCAACTTTTATGATCTAGCCCCAGAAGACATATGTATTATTCTCTTTTACTAGAGGCAGTCACAAAGTTCTACCTTAGTTTATGAGCAGAAAACACAGAATCTACCTCTTGATGGAGAGTAGTAAGGTTCTCAAAGTATATGTGGGATGGGAAATAATGTTACAGATATTTGGTAAAATATAATGTACCACTGCTGCCTACTTATTCAATGGGGCTACAGAGATCAGGTGTAATTGAACAAGAGTCTCCAAATGTTTTGTTTACTTTGTGTTGTTTTGTAGTTACTTGCTTTTTTTTCTTTTGTTTTCAATGGTTCTATGATGCTTTGGGTTATAGTAAATTGTCTTACTGTGCTTCCTCTTAGGATTTAGCTTTATTGTAGGACTTTGATTTTCAAGTCCTACAAGTATACTAGTCAATTAAATTAGATGCTACGACATATTTGAAAGTTCAGCAGTTACTTGCAACACTTTCTCAGTTATTCCCCACGATCACCCTGTTGACTTGGAGTCAACTCAGTATGACCCTATGTGTGTCAGAACAGAGTTGTTTTGCATAGGTTTTTTTTTTGTGGCTGATTTTTCAGAAGTAGATTACGAGGTCTTTCTTCCCAAGTATCCCTGGGTCGAGTCAAACATCTTAATCTTTTAGTTAGCATTCATGCACCTTAACTTTTTACAATACACAGGGACTCATGCAATTAAATTAAGCCTCTAGTTTTTCAACGATTTGAATGTTTGTCATAAGACATAATCTCCCACAGATTACTTTCTTGGAAGTATTTTATGTTCCTTTGAGACATCTATGCCTAAATTATGTATTAGAAGAATATAATTATTGACATCAAGAGAACTAATTTTTCATCTCACCAAACTCTTAAATTACAGACTACTACTGCTAACCAGAAGGCTGGTGGTTCAAACCCACTTGCCGCTCCTCAGAAGGAAGGTTGGACAATCTACTTCCATAGTGATACTGCCTTGGAAACCCAAGGATGGGTCGCTATGAGTCAGAGCTGACTCAATGGCACATAACAACAACAAAAACAAAATAAAGTATTAATGGATGAAACTATTTGCTAAATGTTACCTAGGCAGTAAGTAGAAAAGAAAACAAATATCAATAATACATCTATTCTAATTTTTCATAATATATCTTCTAACTCAAAATGTGTTTGTTATTGTTGTGGCTGTTATGTGCAATCAATGCGGACCTGACTCATAGCGACCCCCCTTGGGTTTCCGAGGCAGTATCAGTATGGAAGTAGATTGCCCAACCTTCCTTCCAAGGAGTGGCTGATGGGTTTTAACCACCAGCCTTCTGGTTAGCACTCAAATGCCTTAGGTACTATGCTACCAGAGCTCCTTCAGAATGTGTTTAATTATATAAAAATATTTAACAATTGAAGTTATACTTAAAATGCAAAGTGCTAAGTACCAGTGTCTTCAATGTTAGTTTTATTTGCATGAAACCTTAAAACCATCAGTAATTTGTGTTTAGTTGTTCATTTTTCAAAAGGCAGATTATATTTTATACAGTAGCAATGGATATTTTCCCAATAAAACCTTTTCTATTGTGGGCTGAAAATCCAGTCATTGTGAGTATTATGTTTCACTTAATAGTAAACAGTATCCAAAATAACTTTCTGGATATCAGACCAGTTCTATTTCAGTCGTGAAGGAGTAGGAGATTTTTATACTGAAAAGAAAATTGTATTTTGTTATGTTATTTCTAATTGGAAGATAACTTACTAGAAAAAATCAAGTTACCAGAAAGGTAATTTTCTATAAGCATAAAAAAAAAAAAAAAACACTGCCAGTGAATAAATTCCGACTCATAGTGACCCCCTTTTGGTTTTCAAGGTGGTGAATTTTGACAGAAGTATATAGCCCCGTCTTCCTCCTGCAGAGTGGCTGGTGGGTTTCAACTGCCAACCTTCTGCTTAATAGTTAAATGCCTTAATCACTGTACCATCAGAGCTCTTTATAAGCACAATATAGGTGATAATTTATAAGTATAGCTGTATTTTTTCCATCAAAGTATAGCTATTGGTTATATATTTATCAATGTGGTTTATTGTTCTATAAAATTAATGTTATATATATTTACATTTATAATATTAAAAAAATTAATAAAATACCAAAAATTAAATTTAAGAGTTTTATTCACATTCTATACATTTATGAAATAAATTATTTCTTAATTCTCTCTCTGCCAACCATTGCTCAGAGGATGAGAAAAATCATGTAACATAATTCCTACTAGATATGTTGTTGTAACAAAAAAGTTAGGACCAGTCTACTGTGATGAATTAAACCGGTAGAACCAGTGCAAGCTTATATAAAATAGGTAAGATCTATTTTTATAATCATACTATATTAACCAGAATTATCCATCTATTAATTTTTGTTATTTTCATTGGATTACACCCAACTGACTAAAAAGAAGGATTAGTTTACTGCTTGCAGGAGGATTAACTAATGTTTGGATACTTGAATCATGAAAGGAAACAAATATTTGTACAAAGAACAAACAAATGCGTACAGGGAGTTAAAAACTTTATGTACAAGATTCATTTATCTAATAATTTCAAACCAATATATTTTGAAGAAAAGCCTACTGAAAAAGCACAAATATTTCTTTCATTTTTGCCTAAGTTTTAGCCTCCAAGAGAGGTGTAAAACTATGCACATTACTTTTTTTTTTTTTTCTTTCCAGTTGTAAATTCTCTAGTTTGGGTAAAGAATAATGACATTGATTATTAGCATATCTTTTAGAATTAGACATGGGGATATTCATGTTTTGGAAAAGTCATTTAACTTCTTTGAATCATATTTTACTCATCTATAAAACTGGTATAATGATTGAAGCTATTCACCAGGTTGAAAAAGTATAACAATTCGCACAGTTCCTAATATTAAAAATTGTTTTATAAGTGTTCTCCTTTATAAATCTTACTCATGTTTATGAATAATGACTATTATACAATTCAAAACAAATTAAAATTTAACCTAATTATGTGATCTTTCTGTCTAGAGACAGAGAAGACAGGGGTTGACCTGTGTTTTCAACTCTAGGCAATTGTAGGGTCAATTAGTAATGTAATTTCACATTAAACACAACTATTTGCAGCATAATAATGATAATGATTATGTGAACTAAGTGTGAAACCAAATATGGTAATTAATCTAGGAAGAAAATGAAATAGTTTTACAAGATCTATATATCTATTATAGTTCCTTTTCCATGCTATACATACTTGTATATTGAGGGGTGATGAGAAAAGAAGAAAGTTTGAAAAAGGGTAAAGAAATGATGTCTGTGTATATTTATACAGAAGGACAACAGTGGTTCAGGAAGGAACAGACTGATGCATAAAGCCAGGGGTGTAAGTAGAATGTACTTATCTTATTTTTGGGTTAAGGCAAATTGTTGCTGAGCCAATTTCCCCTTCTGTATGGAAAAGAGTATTTCAATGTATCCTATTGGTTGTTGTTGTTAGGTGCAAATCAAGTCAGCTCCAACACATAGGGGTCCTTTGTACAAAAGAACAAAATAATGCCCGATCCTGTGCCATGCTCACAATCTTTGATACGCTTGAGCCCATCTTTGCAGCCGCTGTGTCAATCTCTCTCATTGAGGGTCTCCTACTTTTTCACTTACTCTCTACTAATCAATCCTATTGATTACCGTCTTAGAACAAAATGGAACTACATAAACTCAAGCTCTATCTTTCTATTTGTGATGAAAAGTTGGCTACAGTTACTCTAGTATAAACACCTTTGACTATGAGCAGCATCTCTCTGTGAACTCTATGAAAGGGGTCAAGTAATAGACAGACATTTTGTTCAAGCTAACTATTTATGTAAATCAGCCAAACTAGCGATGATTTTCAAACTTTTCCATTTATGAATCACCTCGGGATGTTCCTAAAATTCATAAGATCTGGTTTGGGTCTGAAATTTTACATTTCTTACAAGCTACCAGGGGCTTATGCTATAGATCTGTGAACCAAAATTCTGGTTACCAAGGACCTAGAAGATACTCAGGAGAAATCATCAAGAACTGGAGTTCAGACTACTATAGATTCCACTTCCTTTTCCATAGAATTTATATATTCTCCCTTTTTTTCTGAATCATTTTGACATTTTATTAGCTTATATTTCTTCATTCAAAAAGCACTGTGATGTAAAGTTGGTAAACTCCTGAAAAATTCTTACTAAAGGTCATGGTAAGCAAAGCACAGTTCACAAAACACTGTAAAATACATTAAGGAAATTTATAGTTAAAGATAAATGCTGTTGTTAGTTGTCATTGATTTGGCCTCCCATTCATGATGCCCCTGTGTACAGAAGAACAAAATGTTAACCAGTTCCTGCACCATCCCCATGATCAATTGAGCCTTGGGCCACTGTGACCTATACAGTTTTCATTATTTTTGGAAATAGGTCTCCAGGCCTTTCTTCCTGGTCTTCTTAGTGTGGAAGCTCCCCTGAAACCTACACAACATCATAGACACCCACAAGCCTGCTCTGACACATGAAAGGTAGCTCCACACAAGGAGCATTGACCTGGAATGCTACTGGGTCTTCTGCATAGAAGGCTGGGATTCTACCCCTGAAACAGAGATTCCTTGAAGATACGTGCAGTTACTGCAAATATTTTTTGAAATAATCAGAGCATTAATATAATAAATAGAGTTTCTTTGCTTCAGTTTTAAGTGATTCAAATACACGTTTCCCTTTTATTTTAAGAAGTTTTAAACCCTACTAATTAACAGAGTTTGGAACAGTCAATGATACAGCTGAGTTGGAATTTGTGGAAGGACTATAAAAATAAGTAGTGATGGCCCAGAAGAAGCTAGTGTTAATCTATATAATGAATACTTGGCCATGGTTTCCAGGCATTTCAGTTCTAAGTCTTCTGCCAAATACGCAACTGACAGAAGGATTGTTTAGGCATTATTTTTCTTGTTTTAAAATGAAGAAGTCTAGTCTCAAAAAGATTAAATTAAATTGTCCAAGTTCCCAAAATTATCAAGAAAAGTCAGGATTCAAATTCAGTTTTGCTTATTCTAAGTCCCTTATTGTTATTTATTTATTTATTTATTTATTTGGGGCAAATGTGCCTAAGGTTACTGGAAACACTTCTTATGCACTGATGGATTTGACTAGAAATTTGGAACTCTCACTTTAATTTCTGTGAAGAATTCACTGTCAAGATTTGTGCTGGTTTTATGTCTTTCCTAAAGTTCCATCTCCTTAAAAAATTATTTCCCTACTTTTTTCTACTATCTTGGTAATATATTTTCTTCTGTACCAATGCTTCTTAATTTTATAGAACTTGGATTTTTATTACATCCTTCATCATATTTTTGTGAATTCTATGTTGGTAAATAAATATTTATTTTTAAGTGTGTCCTCACAAACTATATATAAAAATATTATTGTCCTTAATTCTTAAACTACTGTCTATAATGGACCAGAGTTACAAAATCTGTTATCATCTTGATAAAATCTCAGAATACATTATTTTTTATGTTTTAAAATAATCTTAACATTTTGGAGCATTTAAAGAAAAATAGTATTGTTGATTTTACCTGCCTTTATACAATATAGGCATACTTGTGGCACAATGGTTAAAGTAATTGTCTCCTAACTGAAAGGTTGGCAGTTCAAATCCACCCCCTGCTCTGTGGGAGAAAGATGAGGCAGTCTGCTTCATAAAGATTTGCAGCCCTGGAAACTCCATGGGGCAGTTCTACCCTATCTTAGAGGGTCACTATGAGTTGGAACTGATTTGATAGCAGTGTTTTTCTTTTTCTTTTTTTGGTGTCTCTGGTAGCATAGTGGCTAAGACACTTGCCTGTTAACCAGACGGCTGGCAGTTCAAACCCACCAGCCACTCCTTGGAAGGAAGGTTGGGCAATCCTACTTCCGTAGTGATACTGCTTCGGAAACCCAAGGAGGGGTCGCTATGAGTCGGGTTTGACTCGACGGCACATAACAAAAACAACAACAACAAATGCAATACACAAGGAATCCTAGTGGCACAGTGGTTAAAACATTGGAATGGTACCCACCAGCCATACTGTGAGAGGAAAGTGTGGCAGCCTGCTTCTGTTAAGATTACAGCCTTTCAACCTTATTGGGCAGTTCTATAGCCACTCCTCAGAAGGAAGGTTGGGCAATCTACTTCCCTAGTGATATTGCCTCAGAAGCCCAGGAGGGGTCATGGCATATAACAACAACAACAACTCTATCATATAGTATCACTATTAGTTGAAATCAACTCATCAATGTGGTTTATTGCTATGTGAAATTAACTCACAGCAATATATTCTTATGCAATATATGTTTAATATATGTCAAAGTAACATATTTACCTTTCTCTTTTATATCATAATCAAATTAACTGATTCAGAAATACAGAAGCCAATTTTTTACCAGTGTTAACAATGCCCCCCAAAAAAAGAACTACATAGTAATGCAACATGACTTTTTTTTTCCCCCATTTATCTGGAAGAGATTTTATTCAAAAGATCTTATTCTCAATGTGGAATGAAAGATTATAGTAGTTATTTCCCCACAAATCTGACCCAGAGAATTAGAAAGTTAATCTTCATTGTGCAGTCAGGATAAGGGAAAAAAAAAAAAAAAAAAACTCTAGTCATTTACAAAGCCAAAAGTATTCAGAGTTTACCTATTTTTACATAATAATTGGAGTCATGACCTTAACAAAGAAAGAGCATAATATACAGACTTTCATCCACAGAAAATGTTGGCTTCTAAAATAAAGTATTTCTTAGAAGTGTCAGTTCTCTTTAAATGCTTTCTTTTCTCTTACAGTGGCATTAACCCTGCTAGAAGTGTTCTCTAATGCAGTCTAATTGACAGTCTGAATGTGAGGCTAAGCCACCTCACCGCCCCTTATGCTAACCATCCAGGCTGCTGTTCCTGGACAGAGAACAGTTGATGGTTTCAATTATGCAGAGGTCATAAGATCATTGGCTGGATGTTTTTCAAATGATCATGATCATTTTTGCAAAGGTTCATTCTTATCATTTTATATGGGATGTCATCACTTACAGGGGAATTCAGAAAAGAAAGCACTTAGTCTTATTAGGATGTTAAAAATCTTCTATTAAAAAAAATAAGAATTTAAAGAACTTCTAAGATCTGGGAAAATAAACTAAAAAAAAAAAACCCTCACTGCCATTGATTTGATTCTGACTCACAGTGACCCCCATTGGGTTTCCAAGGCTCTAAACCTGGTTATCAGCCAAATCCCTTAACCACTAGAACACTAGATCTCTTTAAGTGCTATGCAATTTGTCATTTTGTATTTGAGAGAGTCTACATACCAAATTATATTTGGTTAGAAAATCATATTTTTACAGAAAAAAAAAAACAAAATAAAATTATTTTCATTGTACCCATCCTACTTGTAAATTTACTTACGAGTAAAAATATAATATTTTCAGCATTAAGACAGTCATTAAGAAGTTAGGTAAATCTTTAATTTTAGAAGTGTGACACTAAAAGTAGTTTTGACTATAGATGAATTTAGTCCTACAATTATAAATTTATAAGTATAACTTGAAAATTTTGTGACCTTCTTCTTTAAAATAATTTCTACATGCTCTTTATTATACAGTCTTTTTTACCTTATTTTACTGGCAATCCATTCATTTTTAATGCAATTAAGTGTTATGGGTTGTCATAGTTACTGTTGATTGATAATAGAGGGAATTACATTTTTGTTTGTAGGGCAGAGAAAAGTTGTTTACTCCTAATGATGAATTATTCTTTATAAACAGAAATAATGTAGTTTCTATTTGGGGAAAAAAATAAAAAAACAACATTTATCACAGTCTAAATTTAGAGTGCCATCTAGTGATGAATAAAAGTTCTTCAATCATACATAGAATTCAAGAAAAGTTAACACTTGTATAATGCTAACATAACAGCAACAACATACATCAATGTAGTAGCATCTCTGGTGGTGTAGTGCCTAAGGCATTTGACTGCTAACAAGAAGGCTGGCAGTTCAATCCCACCAACCACTCCTGGGAAGGAAGGTTGGGCAATCTACTTCCACCGTGATACTGTCTCAGAAACCCAAGGAGGGGTCACAAGGAGTGGGGTCTGACTCGAGGGCAAATAACAGCAGCAATAAACATCAATGTAAGGAGAACTGATGGTGTAGTGCCTAAGGCATTTGGCTGCTAACCAGAAGGCTGGCAATTCAAACTCACCAGCCACTCCTAGGAAGGAATCACTACTTCGGTACTGATAACGCCTAGGAAACCCAAGGAGGGGTAGCTATGAATAGGAACCGACTCCGGGGCAGTGATTATTTTTTTTAACCATCAATGTAAATTTCTTTGTTAATATGAGTAAAATGACATATAATATCCCATATGAAATTAATAGCCAATTAATGTGACAACTGAATGATCTTTATTTAAACTGCAGGACATTTCCAATTTGAAAAGTATTTTTAAATAGATGCAATATGATAATCTTATTAGCAGTGAAATTTTAAAATGTAAATTAGGAATTAAATTAAGACAAACTGGTATTTTCATTTAGATCCCTAAGTGGCTAAATATTTTGTTCTTGGCGACTAACCTGAAGATTGGCAGTTCAAACACTCCCAGTGGCACCATAGAAGAAAAACCAGGTGATTTGCTTTCATAAAGATTACAGTCAAACAAACTCTATGGAACTCAGTTCTACTTTTCATGAGGTCACCATGAAATGGAATTGAATTGATGACAACATATTTTAATTTTATTTTTGTTTTTGGTGTTTTCATTAAACTTTTTGTAGTTAATTACCAGTAATGATTGCTGTTGTTGTTGTTGTTGTTGTTATGTGCCATTGAGCTGTCTCTGACTCATAGTGACACCTCCTTGAGTTTCTGAGATGGGATCACTACTGAAGTAGATTACCCAACCTGCCTTCCGAGGAGTGGCTGGTGAGTTTGAACCGCCAACCTTCTGGTTAACAGGCAAATGCAGTAGGCAATGATTATCTTTCTTTTAAAGTCACTGTGGCTATTATGTGGTAAAAGAATGGAAGATCTCAGAGGATTTTAATGGGTCCTCAAGGACTCTGTGCCCCGTAATTCCACCTGACCCAAAAGCTGTATCCAAAATCAATGTGTGTCTCACAATTACTGATGTATGAAGTCTGCACAATTCAAAGAGTTTGTTTGCTTAAAAGAGTAAATATATTCTATTGTTTTAATAAATAACTTGGAATTCATATTATGTTCAAAATGAAAGAATAATATCTTCTTCTTTTCACCTTTAAATATTTTCTTTATTGGACCAAAGTTTTTGAAAAAAATAATACAGTTGATACTTTGGGCCCATCTCTTGAAGGAGACCTGCATATGATCTATTACATGACAGAAAAATGGCTTCATCTCCTATCCAGCTAAGTAGCATTGTTCTAATTAGTATCAGCCTCAATGTGATAATATTTCTGTGGAGATTTGCCAGTAACCTGTTGTCATCATAGGAAGTGATTTTGGTCCAAGCATTCAGTCACTGTGTGAATCACAGGGGATACATAAAAAAAAAATGAGCTTAGTAGTCTCCAAATTCAAGGAGATGGAGAATTTTCTCAAGATAAGTACCTTATTTATTTCACCTTGTGAAAAGGAAAAATGAAGGTCAATAAATGTATTTTGTCTTAGAGTGCACTATTTTCAGTAAATGAATTGGTGATAACTTTGTCCTTGTGAATAAAAGTGGCCTTGAGCACATTTTATTCCCTATGTAGGGTCAATATTTGTTATTTTCATTTCTCCTTTGGACTCTACTTTCCTCTGGATAATTACTGCTTCCCAATTTGTGTAGTCTTGATAAAGCCATAAATCCAGATCCTTATCCTCACTAACGGGGTCTCTTCGGGGTCCCTCTGTTTGATAATTTTTTTTTTTCCAGTGTCCTAGATGAGGATTTAAAACATTTACGGTATTATCAGAGACAAAAGAAAAACAATGACTTTAAGTTCTTACTAAGCAAGAAAAGAGAAAGTTCTCTGTCTTAAAAGAATTATCTTAACTCCTTATTAATTGCCCTGTGGTCCTTTGGTTATTGTTCATTTCCAAAGTTTGTCCATCCACTGATTCCAATGATTTACCACAGGTCAAGTTATCCAGGTGTCAATTTCTTTTTTTATACCCTAAGAATCATGATTGATATATTGGCATTCCTTATGCATTCTGCAAGTAATTACATAATGCCAGGCACATAGAAAAATTCATTTTGCTAAACAACATAAAGCAGTCAAGCTACAAAATTACCTCATCTTTGTGAGTTGTGCTGGAAAGTAAGCAAACCAATGCAAAGTCACATCATTCAAAATATTCTGGTTGATAGATCCTTTGAGAGTTAAACAGTAAGCAGAGCTGGAGCCGTTTCTGATAAACAGTAACGGAGGTTGTGGGGATCCACTGGAGGAGTCAAACTGGGTAATAATTCTTTGTACTTAAACAGGAGATGACTCACTAGAACCCACGGGATTTGACCTTGAATAATTTGTGAAGTGTCCTAGAGCAGGTTAGTCATGTTCTAAGACAGAAATGACACTAATGGCAAAGCCATTTTCAGAATCACATGTCAAATATTTCTAATTCCCAGACTCCAGTCCTCCAGTCCGGTAATATGACTGTGCCCATTGAACCTTTTAGCATACGAATAAATGAGTAAAGGTAAGCAGAAGTGTTAGATGTCACCTCTGGGCCAGAGCATTTAATTACCAATGCAAACTCTCTAGAGATCTTTCTTTGCCTCTCACACAATAGCCAGCATAGTTTAAGCAATGGCTATTCTGTCAGCTTGTTTGGTCCTTCTATATAACACACGATAACATAACATAGCATACCCTGACTAATAAAATCAGTTACATTCACAATAAATGTATATTCACAAAAACAAGAATATATATGCTTTGACTGTAGAGGTGAAGAATTGGTAGTAGTTCTCTGCCTCCCTCCCTCCACTAATAATGGACAAAGTTGAGAATTTTTTTTCAATAAGACAATTTCATTTATCTATTTTTGCATAAGGAGCTCTGGTAGTGTAGTGCCTAAGGCACTTGACTGCTAATCAGAAGGCTGGATGTTCAAACCCACCAGCCACTCTTCAGAAGGAAGGTTGGGCAATCTACTTTCCGTAGTGATTGATACCGCCTCGGAAACCCAAGGAGGGGTCTCTATGAGTCATGTCTGACTCGATAGCACATTAACAACAACAACATTTTTTGCATAATAAACTCCAAAATTTAAAGACTTAAAATAACCATTATAATTTGCTCATAATTTTGGGGTAAAAATTTGGAGATTAGGCTGGACAGTTGATCTGTGATCCTTGAGGTTTCAGCTGGACAACAGTGACTAGAGAATACCCTTCCACAAGGGCTTTTTCACCCATATCTCTCATACCTAAGCATACTTCAGTCTCTCTCTTTCTCTATCATATACTGGTCTCATAATGTCCTAACTTCCAGGGCAATTGTATATAAGTTGGACTTCACTGATCTCAGGTAGTTATGAGTTGACTGGCTTCCAAGAGGCAGGGAAAGGAATCTACCAGTCCAGTTAAAAGTTTCAGCTAGAATTGACACATCACATCTGCCACATTCTTTTGTTCAGTGCAATCACAAAACCCACCCAGTTTTAAGGTGCTAGAGTATTAGACTCCAACTTTTTTAAAAGGGTTGCAAACCACATTATAGAAGAACATAGGAAAATGAGGGTGGTGTTGTGGGAATCTTTGTGGAATAAATCTGCCATATTAATTATTTTGGGAAGTTTAGGAAGACAGAAATGCTAAGAGGTAGACAGAATAGGCATAGCAAAGCACTTATATGCCCTAAGGATAGCACATATAATTCTGTTTTACATAGGTTTGTTATCAGTCAAAGCTGACTCTACAGTTCCTAACAACAATAATAAAGACTAAAAACAAGAAAACAAAAATAATTGTAAAAGCCTATATACATGTAATATGTAGTGTGTGAAGAAATACATGGAAGGATTAATTTCTAAGGGATTATGAAAATATATACTTTTTTATTATGTAATAGACTCAACAGCAATAGCTTTTATTTCAGATGTTTATATTCCCACAAATGTAGCAACCTATAACAATTCTCATTCACTATCTCACATTTTGTGGCCAGAAGTCCGATGGGTTTTTCTCAAAATTTCACAAAATCACAATCAAGGTATCAGAAGGTAGGTATGAATACCAAACTAGAAAGTCTAGGGAAATAGTTACTTCTAAGCGTATTCACTTGTTGGCCAAATTCTGATTTTTTTTCAGTTGACATCAGGATTATTCTGTCATCAATGCTCAGAAAGAAATGTTTTACAGGAGATTGTTGTACTTTACTAAGTAATAAAATGTTTCCAAGTTCCATTACTCTGCATGTCTGCTTCCATATTTGTAGAGCAATTATTGTAGGATATTTATATTAATTAAAATATTAAATATTAATTAAAATATTAAATTTTTCATAGGATTTTCTTTTTTAGACAAGTAATATGAATAGAGAAATGATCTGTGTCTAAAACACACACACATGGACACACAGAAAGTGCCTTGGTGTCTCAATTGTTAAGTACTTGGCTGCTAATGGAAAGGTAAGAGGTTCAAATCCATCAGCTACTCCATGGGAAAAAAGACCTGGTAATCTGCCCCTGTAAAGATTACAGTCAAGGAAACAACTTGGAGCAGTTCTATTCTGTCATATAAGACCACTTTGATTCATAATTGACTCATGGACATAGAGAAATAATAATAAATAATACGCACATCTTTGAGCCATTGTTGAACATTATTCTACCTTAGAAAACAATGAAATCAAAATACACATTATCATTGTAATTTTGGCAAAGTGGGTCACCTGATGTATGTTTTTGCTTGTTTGGATTTTGGTGTGTTTTCATTCAGCTTTGATTTGTTTAATTGTTTACTTGTATTTATTTTGGTTTTAAAGAATTATTATTTTACAAAGAATGTTATAAAATTTCTGGCATTATATGCCATCCCTTCCGGTATTCACAGACTTTTTTTTTTTTTTTTTGAATCATCATAGAAGCCAATTTATTGAGACCCCGTGCATTACAGAGTTGAACTTCTCCATAGGGTTTTCTTGGCTGTAATCTTAACAGAAGGAGTTCTGGAGGCACAGTAGTTAAGTGCTGGATGACTAACAAAAGGGTCTGTGGTTTCAACCCATGAGCCTCTCTAAGGAAGAAAGGTGTGTCAATCTGCTGCTATCAAAAGTGGACGTGGAAAGGAGCAGTTCTACTCTGTCCTTCAGGGGTGCTATGAGTAGGAATTCATTTGATGGCAGTGGGTTTTTAAAAATTCTTAACAGAACTAGATTGCTGAAACTTCTTTCTCCAGTGTCACTGAATGGGTTCTACATGACAACTTTTAGGCTACTAATCAAACACTAAGCATTTGTACCACAAGAGATTTTCACAGAACTTGATGCTGCCTAATTTGGGCTGCAGATTTGCAATTATTGATCAATAAATGACTGATTCTGTATGTGGTAGTGAAGATTGTGTGTCAACTTGGCTGGGCCATGGTTTTGAGTGGCTGGGCAGCTGGATGTGGTTATTCCCCATGATGAGATTGGTAATCAACTCCATGGTGGAATCTGCAGTGAACAGCTGAGTAGCTAGCTGCCTTTGGGATGTAGCCTGCTTCCAGAATATACGGGGAAGCTTTGAGGAAGGTTTCTAGCTTTTGACACATCTGTGTCCTACATTTGGCTGAGTCTTCACCTCAGTGGCCTGCCACACTCTCTACGGATCTTGGGATTGTTCCCTGAATTGAATGAGTGGTCTACCATGTTGTCTGCTAATCTTGAAACTGCCGTTTTACATTGTCAAATTTGGGTTTGTCAGCTGCAGCACTCAGCAGCTTCATGAGTCAGAAAAAGCCTTCATCTCTACTGGGCCTAGTGCAGGAGGTAGAGTTGAAGCCCAATGTTGAGAGATGTTCACCCAGCCACTAGAGCTGACACTTTAAACTCAAACTTCTATTGTCCTAAACAGTAAGATAATAAATCCCTGTTAAAGTCACCAGCTTATGTACTTATATGATAGAAGCACTAGAGAACCAAGACACCATATTAATCTTTAATTTTTCTTACATGTTTTTCTATAATATTAGATTAATTAATATTAGTTAATTTCTGCTTTGTTTTTCTCCATTCCATAATTGTTTTTGTTTTGTTGTTATGTGCCATCAAGTCATCTTCCACTCAAAGCAACATCATGTACAACCGAACGAAACACTGCCCGGTCCTGTGCCAGCCTCATGATCCCTACTATACTGTTCTGGTTACCTAGTGCTGGTCTGACATAAATATACTACAAACAGGATGGATTTAACAAACAGGAGTTTATTCTCTTACAGTTTGGAGGATTTAAGTTTGAGTTCAAGGTGCGAGGCTCTAGGGGCTGTGTGAAAGCCCCTTGACCTTGGGCTTCAGCTTTGCCTCTTGCCCCCAGCCCACTGAAGCTAGAGGCATCTCTTCACTCAGACAGCTATTGGCTGCTGAGACTGACAAGTCCAAGGTTGAAAAGTAAAAAAAGCACAGTCCTGATGTTACCAAATGACATGGCAGGCCATTAATTCAAGTCCATTGTAAGTCCCAAAGTTGGTAGAGCATGGCAGGCTGCTGAACAACAACATAGCTGTATGCAGGGTTCAAGCATGGCATAAACTAGAGACCATTCCCCAAGCTGCCTCATATATATGGGAAGCAGACAAATCCAAAGGCAGCTACTCAGTTGCTTGTGGTAGATCTCACCATGGAGTTGATTGCCAGTCTCATCACGGGGAATAGCTACCACCAGCTGCCCAGCCACTCAACCAGGCCCAGCCAAGTTGACACACAAACATAACTACCACATATACCATATATATATATATATGAGCTCTGGTAGCATAGTGCCTAAGGCGCACTTGACTGCTAACCAGAAGGCTGGTGGTTCAAACCCACCAGCCACTCCTCGGAAGGAAGGTTGTGCAATCCTACTTTCCATAGTGATACCACCTCGGAAACCCAAGGAGAGGTCTCTATGAGTTGGACCGACTTGACGGCAAACAACAACAACAAATGTATATATATATATATATATATATATATATATTTATTTATATTTTTATATTTATATATTTATATGTGTGTATATATATATGTGTGTGTGTGTGTGTATAAGTATATGTATATGTATATAAAGTTGATGACTTATTCCTATTAACTAGATAAACCTGCTGTTCTCTCTTTTCTGGGGGTGGGGGACCTCACAATTTATTTGTTTTATTTTCTTAATATGTCAGGGAAAAAAGAGAGTGAGCAAAAACAGAGATTAATATAAGTCACACAAATGTACTAAGACATGATGTGTAACTCTTTGTTTGGTTTACAAATGAATACAAATGACACTAAAATGGACAGTAAAAAAAAAAAAAATAAATAATAAAATCCACATTTATTGGCCATGGCTTATACAGAACAAAAGTGGTACTTAGAAGTTAGGAAAAAAATAAATATCTCACTTGAAATTTAGCAGAATATATTAAGTCTTTTTGGTATATTTTGACAGTAAACCAAACCACGGAACAAAGAGAAAAAAAAAAAAAATCCTTCAGTCAAATACTAATCCATTTGCTATCTAAACTTATGCATATGCATATACACAGACACACAAATCAGTCACACATGGAAGAGGTAGAATGATGTTCTGTTGTTTAAAAACTTGAATCAGATTTAATTCATAGAACTTTAGGCATGGGAGAAACTTAAAACATTACATCATCCAAACTTGTCTTTTTATTGCTGAGGAATATTATTGTTTCTTTTGCCAAGGTCATAGAGTGAAAGTTTCCAAATAGGAATCAATTTCTCTCCTTCGGCCAGTTTCCTTTTTACTGAAACACTTTGTTCTGTCTATCTAGAGAACCCAGAAACAATATAATAAAAGCACATTTCTAAAATCCCCAGATCATTTTAAGGGATAATACCTTCTCCCACCTTCATGTTCTGGAAGCTTGCCTTCTTATTTTTGATCCCAAACATATTACAGGTTTTGCTAACAACTCTTTCATTCACTGAAACTAATGCAGAAACATTTCTCTGTTTAATTTATGAAGAACCTAGAATGAGGTTAGAAACAAAAATAAATGTGATGACAGTGATAATTTTCTAAAACTTATTTTTATTGTATAGAAATATCTATGCTTAGAAAGGCGATTATAGAAAGAAAAAAAAAAAAAAACTCACTGCCATGAATCGATTCCAACTCATAGCAACCCTCTTTGGGTTTCTGAGGCAGTAAATCTTTACAGAAGTAGATTGCTCAGTCTTCTTTTTATGGAGTGGCTGGTGGGTTTGAACCACCAACCGTCTGGTTAGCAGCCAAATGTCTTACATCAGAGCTCCTTAAAAAGGGGGATGTAGGTAGAAGAAAAAAAGAATTTATGCTCAATTTCTATTTGCCAGAATAAAAACTACTGACATGAATAGCTAAACCATTGTATAATATGAGAAAGCAAATATGAACAGAGTAAGGCTTTATGCATCCAAGAATTTTGTGCTTAAAACAATTCTGTATGTCTATTAAACAGTTAAAATCCTCCATGATATATTTTGAAATTAAGAAACAGTGATGATGATTGTAAAACATGATGAATATAATTAATGTCACTGAATATTACATATAAAATTTTGCAATACAAATATTTTATGATATATAATCATCGCAATTAAAAAAAAAACTTATTGTTAGATGAACTGCATCTTCAATCATTAAATGCCCATTTATTCATTCAACATTCATTTTTAATTGGCTTTTATGTGCCCCCAAAATTTCTAGACTTGTTTATATCCAGGGTCAAATTACTATACCTTCTTTCATTGAGAGTTTTGTTTCTAAATCTCATAGACTCAAGCCTACAATCTTTATAAACTCATCAAAAATCTAGGCAAATCTGCAAACTATTATTATTCAGTTTAATTATTTTTTTCCAAAGGGGCATTCCATCAAATGTAGACAAGGATCTGAGTTTAGCTCACATACTTCTTATATTGTAAAATTTTGATATTTATTTGAATTAACACTGATATATGTAGAGATAATTATTAATTATTCAAACCTCATGCCAATGATCTCAATCAATTTTCTCTGCTCAATTCCAGCTCAATTGGTTTCAGTTTTTATTTCTAGGAAGAGATATATAGATATAGGTATGTTGGAGTTAAGGACATGTTAATAAAGAGATTGTCACTGGAAGATTCTGCTTTTCATGAGAATAAAAAATGTAATTCACAGGAGTTGAGTACCATTAGAAAAATGCCCTTTAGAAGAAAGGAGGCAGTATTTTTTATATTTTATTATTATTATTATTATATTAATTACTAAGCTGTGTGGCCAAATCTTAAGAAAATGTGAACTGGAAAATAAATTCTTAATTAAAAATTAAATTTAATGATGGAAATACTTATTTTTTAAAATCCTTAAAGCAAAATCAATATTCTAAGAAATATGGAAGATAGCTACCTAGCCAAATGACTGGAAGAAATCCAGATCTGCATCTGCTCACATTTCAAATAAAAGGGATCCATCAGAATGTAGAAATTATGGAATAATATTGTGATAGTTGAAGATGTGTCAACTTGGCTGGACTCCAGTTGTGAGTGGTGGTTCCCATGATGGGATCAGATGACTGAGTTCTGAGCGGCTGGTCTGCCCAAGGGGAGTTTCCCCAGGGGTGTGGCCTGCTTGCAATGCTATTCCAAGGACAAGCTGGAAGAACGGCATTCCGGACTATA
>NW_006922340.1:600692-612601 GCF_000298275.1 Orycteropus afer afer
CGCTTGTGAGCCATTTACCTAAGATAAATCTCTCTCTCTCTCTCTTTCTCTCTCTATAAATATATACATACACTTTGCTGGTTTTTGTGTTTCTCTAGAGAACCCAATCCAACACAAATATAATAATATTACACACAAGCAAATTTTTGCTGAAGAAAATTCAAAAACAGTTGCAAAAGTACATAGAAAGGGACTGGCCAGAAATTCAAGCTGGATTTAGAAGAGGACATGGTACTAGGAATATCATTGCTGATGTCAGATGGATCTTGACTGAAAGCAAACAATACTAGAAAGATGATTACCTGTGTTTTATTTACCATGCACAGGCATTTGACCATGTGGATCACAAACATATATATATATATATATATATATATATATATATGAAGGACAGAGATTCCAGAACACTTAATTGTGCTCATGAGGAATCTGTACACAGACTGTACACAGACCAACAGGCTGTGGTTGAAACAAAACAAGGGGACTCTGCATGGTTTAAAATCAACAAAGGAGTGTTTCAGGGTGGTAGCCTTTCACCATACTTATTCAACCTGTGTTGTTGTGTTGTTGTTGTTATTTGCCATCAAGTCAGAATCGACTAATAGCAACCCCTCCTTGGGTTTCCGAGGTGGTATCACTATGGAAGTAGATTGCCCAACCTATGCTAAGCTAATGATCTGAGAAGCTGAACTACATGAAGAGGAATGCAACATCAAGATTGGACAAAGACGTATTAACCCCTTGAGATATATAAAGGATGCAACCTTGTTGGCTGATAGTGAAGAGGACTTGAAGCACTTACTGAAGATCAAAGATTACAACCTTCAGTATGTATTCAGTATGGATTATACCTCAACATAAAGAAAACAAAAAAATCCTCACAACTGGACCAATAACACCACTATAAAAGAAGAAAAAATTGAAGTTCTCAAGGATTTCATTTAATTCACTTCCACAACCACTGCTCATGAAGGCAGCAGTTAAGAAATCAGATGGCATATTGCACAAAGCTGCTGCAAAGGACTTTAAAATGATTAAGAGCAACGATGTCACTTTGAAGACTAAGGTGCATCTGACGTAACCCATGTTATTTTCAATTGCCTGTATGCATGTGAAAACTGGACAATGAATAAGGAAATACTGAAGAATAGTTTATGCTTTGAATTGTGGAGTTGGTAAAGAATACTGAAAATGTCACGGACTTTCAGCAGAACAAACAACTCGGTCTTAGAAAAGAAGAGCCGGAGTGCTCCATACAAGTGAGAATGACCAGATTTCATCTTATGTACTTTAGTCATGTTGTCAGCAGGGATCAGTTCCTGGAGGAGGAGACCATGCTTGGTAAAGTAAAGGGTCAGTGAACAAATGGAAAACCTTCAACAAAATGGATTGACGCTGGGGATGCACTGATGGGCTCAAACACGGCAAGGATTTGTAAGAATGGTGCAGAATCGGGCATTCTTTTGATCTATTGTAAATAGGGTAGCTATGACTCAAACCCGACTTGAAGGCACCTATCAACAACAACAACAACACAGACACACACACACACACACACACACAATCAATATAACATATGAATATTTTTAGTGAATGTATCATATATATACATAAGATGATATATGCAGAGAGGAAGAGATATTTATTTAAGGAATTGACTCATGTGCTTGTGGGTACTGGAAAATCTGAAATCAATAGGGTGGGAGGTAATTCCAGCAAGATTTTTACCATACAGTCTTGAGGCAAAGTTCCTTCTTCTTAAGGAAATCTCAGTGTTTGCTCTAAGGCCTTCATCTGATTGGATGAGGCCCACACTTATGATCTAGGGAAATGTCCTTTACTTAGATTCAATAGATGTAAGTATTATTCATATTTACAAAATACCTAACAGTAACATCTAGGCTTGTGTTTGGGCAAATATCAGGACAGCGTAGTCTAGCCAAATTGGCACATGAAATTAATCATCACAGAAGGTGATACCTGAAATTAGTCTTAAAGTAAAAGTGGATTAGATATTGAAGGCAAAAGAAAGGGTAAAGAAGATGGTAAAAAAAAATAGCAGTTCTTAGAATTTATAAGTCAATATGCAGATGAAGGGATAAAATTTGAAGCAATTGAAAACTCAGGTTATGGACCACCATGGCTTTGTTCAAATTCCAAGTCTATTTGCTAAATAAAATCACTCTTTCCCTAGTCATTTGTGACCTTGGCCAAATTATCCACTTCTCTATTCTTAGTTGCTAATAGGAAAATCAAGATAGTAATATTGGGTTAATTCGTGCAAAAACAATTAGAGAAGAAGGTGCTACTTGATTATATTATTGTCAATATAAATTCCTTTAAGGAAATACAATTATAATTGCAGTTACAATTTGAGCAAGGCAAGAGAAGATCCTGGACAGGAAGTAAGAGGATAAATGGCTTGGTAATATTAAGGTTATTTGTCTTTTTTATATACCTGAAGAGGATTTTTGGTGGTGTAGTGCCTAAGGCACTTGACTGCTAACCAAAAGGCTGGCAGTTCAAATCCACCAGCCACTCCTTGAAAGGAAGATGGGGCAATCTACTTCTGTAGTGCTACTGCCTCAGAAACCCGAGAAGGGTCTCTATGAGTCAGGTACAACTCGAGGGCATGTAACAACAATATACCTGAAGGGAACATATGAAGTGCTTTAATTTGTAGCATGTCATAAGGAAAACTTAATATTAGACCTGTTATGCTTATAGTTGTATGGAAACTGCTTATTAGATGAGAACCAGCTTTAGGCAGCTTTAGGCAGAGAAACTAGTCAAGAGTCTTTTATCATAGTTTAAGATAAAACCAAAACCAAACCCACTGTAATTGAGTTGATTCTGATTCATAGAGACCCCTGTTGGGTTTCTGAGGTGGTAAGTTATTATGGAAATAGATTGTCCCATCTTTCTCCCACAGTGTGGCTGGTGGGCTAAAACCACCAACCTTCTTGTTAGCAGTCAAATGCCTTAGACACTTTCCCATCAACACTCCTTAGTAGTTTAAGATAGGAATAATAATAGCTTGAATAAATATAAAATTATAATCAGAAAAAAAAATATTGGTTAAGGGGCCATACTAGCAAATTTTCATATACAGGGTCATGGAATATACCCTATGAGATAGAAGTGATGATTATTTTATATTAAAACTCACTGCCATCAAGTCAGGTCTGACTCATAGTGACCCCTCCTTGGGTTTCCAAGGTGATATCACTACAGAAGTAGATTATAGGTGAAGAAAGTGAGAGTTGGAGATATTCAGCAATATTTCTAATATCATAACATCTTTAAGTGATACAGCTTTATTTTATATCAAAGTCTATTTTACTTGGTAATTACCTTTCTTCATCTTTATATCTATTTAATTCTACAAAATAATGATGGTAATTATTAATTAGATCATGTTGATGAAGGAGGAAACATTGCTGGATCATTAAGTCAGATGTCTCCTCCATTCATTTTTAACAGAATAGGTCAGGAGCAGGATTTGTTACAATGGCTCCAGACTAATGGAAGCATGGGACTTTGTAAGAGAAAGAACTAAGAGACAAGGGAATTGAAATTTTTGCATCTTGGATGGTTACTTTGCTTGTTATCTGTAATGATTAAAAGAAAAGGAAGAGATGTGCTGGAGCATCAAAATAGGGACATGGACAATAGAAAAACCACTTCTGGAATGTCTTGGGGACAAAGCAAGGATGGTTAAACAAGATAATACATAGATAGGTAGGATCTTCTGGTTCTACCTAACCAGAGGCCCAAGTACTTAGCATATGAATAGGAAGATAGTCAAAATGTATAGAAGAGATGAAACTGGAATATGTAAGATGAGCCTGGTAATGTGTTTATCTGAATGTGCTATGGTAATTGAATGTTTCTCCTATCTAGTGTTGTAAAACACACTTAAATGTATGATTACTCACTCTCTCCCACAGCCATCAAGTCAATTAGACTCACAGCAAACCCTCCCTGGGTTTTGAGGTGGTATCTCTATGGAAATAGATTGCCCAATCTTCCTTACAAGGAGTGGCTGGTAGGTTTGAACCACCAGCTTTCTGATTAGCAGTAAATTCCTTAAGCACTACAGCTCCTCTGTATTTGTCATAAAACATCATAACAGGATCTCCAAAAATAATTGATTGTATATTCTAAAAAGCAAATTAGGATTTGCCCAAAAGAAACAGGCCATTGGTTAGAATGCAGTAGCCTTGTATGTTGAAGACATAGGTCAAAAACATAAACCCTACCTAGGAAATCAGCATTTGAAAATATATGCAGGGCTACTCAGAATTGTTGAGACAGAGGAAATTTACATATGAATGCAGGATCTGCAGGAAATAAATAAATAAATAGATAGATAATAAAATGTTTTGCTTTTTTGAATTTGGAGTTACTGATTTGCTTTACAGTGTATTGAGGCAGGAATAGTCAGTGTCCTTCAGAAGAACCACCTGCTAAGACTGGTAGTTAAAGGAATTTGGTGAGTAGACAGCCTGTTATTCTCACTTGTGGTGACTACTTTAGTCCACTTGATAAGTGAAAGTCAGGGAAGTGCAGCACTGAAGAGACAGGCATGCTGTATTTGGACATGTTCTATCAGTACCCATTGGCCTACCACATGGAATACAGGGATGAGAGAGAGAGAAAAAGTTCTGACTGGTATAAAGTGCAAGGAGTTGTATGGACTTCTGAGCTCCCTATGGCGGCTAGAGATGAGAGAGAGAGAAAAGAGCCTGGCTGGTCTGAAGTGTTGGGAAGTGTGTTAACTCCTAAGCCTATGGCTGGTTTCTACTTACCTACCCCACAGAGACTAATGATAAGCTGATCAGAATTTGATGAAATGAAGAGAAAAATGTTTGTCACTGGAGCTGGTGTAAATTGCTGCAATTTGATGACTTGCTCTAGACTGAACTTGCTTATGGATGCTGATGATCCAAATTCTAACCAGAATAGAAAAGTCTTAGACAAAGCTACATACTTGTCTCCTTATAGCACTATTTTGATAGGGATGGGCAATTTAAACATTGGTTACCTAAATGGGGGAAAATAAATGCATGACTTGGCTGGCTTACATGCTTATGTGAATGCTTATACTCAAAATGAGATGGGCAAGGGAGGGTCCACACTGAATATATTCCTCTTTTCTTGATAAATCTGTGAATAGAGGGTGGGCAGAAATACTGAGGGGATAATATGATTCAATTGTGAGTGTTGACTGTTAAGAGGTTAATTGTGTTTATAAAAACTATAATTATAGAAGCTATAAGTATAAAAAGATGGACTAAGATGAAGACACTACTGGGTTAGAGTGCAGTATTAAAATCTGAAGTTGCTTAAAGGATTTGCTATGTTGATAACTCATAAAGCTCAGAGCAAGGTAATAATCTCCACTGTTAAATTTTATCAGACACCAGAAAAAGTAAAGCCAAGATGATTTGTGGAGAATCTGACCAGATCAGATGGACACCTGAAGCATACCTGAATAAGTAACCTCACCTTGAGGACATTTCCCCCTACTGAAAGACTAATTGTTAGTGACTCTTTTGGACTGATTAAATGATTGAGAGGGGGAACAAATTGTTCAAGTGTGAGAGAACTGTAGCTAGAAAAGCCAGGGTGTGCCTTATAGTGCAATTGATCACTTTTATTTTCTTTTATAGCTGTGGTCTTGCAACTTCCACCAAAATATTTGATAAGATTATGCAAATAAAATACTTGTGGCTCACCAAGGGGAGAGAACAGCTTGCTAATAATACAAATAAGGTGCATAGCAAACTTGTAGGGTGGGACCATACAAATAAAGTGTATGAAATTGTAACAGGGAGATTGGTCCCTTTTGATATCCCCTTATTGCTAAGATTAGTCTTCACAGAGGAGAAAAGGAGGATCTACCAGAAGGAAGAGAGAAGATTGAAGCACATACTCTGGACCTGGGATTCCAGTACTGGGAATCTCCTAGACCCAGGAACCAGAGAGAGAGCTATAATGCTGGACATGGCATAAGGCAATGAGAAACAGCAGCAGAGAAATAGCAGCAGTAGAACCAGGTGACAGACAGGAGAAGACACAGTGGGCTTTCCAGCCCATAGAGATAAAAAGTTGAATGCTTTGTCTATAAAACTAGCCATACATGTTAGACAAGCAACAGGAGAGAGTTGGAGTAACCTCTCAAAGACAATCAAACTTGTGAGAGAATCATAAGCCTCGCTGACTTGGGACCATAGTCTCAGGGGACATCAAACTCAATTGGCACAAGTATATGGAAATATTGTACATCAACCTACTTTGGTGAGTAGCCACTCAGCTCTCAAAAGCCTTTGAGTGGCCATCTAAGATGCAGCTATTTGTCTCCTCTCATCTGAAGCAAAGAAGAGTGAAGAAAATCAAAGGCATCTGGAAAAAAAAAAAAAAAAAATTAGTCCAAGGATAAGATGGACTCCAAGACCAGAAGAACTAGATGTGCCCAGCTACCAATGCCAATGGCTTGGAATGGGAACAAACCTGGAGATCCTGGATAGAGTGGGAGGAAAAATGTAGAACAAACTCCAAAAGCACAAAAATGACCAGAATTGCTGGTTGGAAAGAGCCTCATGGAACCCTCAATTTATGGCCCCAGGTTGCCCTTCTGGCCCAGAATTAGACTCACTCCCATGGATTGGCTGTCAGCCCAACAATAGATAGACCTACATGCAGAACACCTATCCCAAGGCAATGTGCCCACCTACTCTAGAGAGATACAACCTTTATAGCAATCAGCCATGGGGCACCAGAGGGGCAGCATTCACATAGAGGGAAAGCTGGACAGACAGGGGTGCATAGTTAAGAAGGGCACAGGGAGGAGGTAGTCACAAGGATGACAGTGGAGGAGAGTTTGTTATGGTTGGGGATGGTAATCAGGGCATGAAATTAAATGTACACACACACACACACACACACTTAAAAAATGTTGAATGCTTTGGGGCAGGAAGCCTGCTAGTGTAGTGTGGTTCCTCCAACCACATGTCCGAGAAGCTAGGCTTGCTGATCAAGGGAGTTAGAGAGCTGGACACCTTTGGGCCAAGGCTTACTGGTGAAATGGAGTGCCCTCTGTCATTTATTGAGCTTTTACTGTCAGAAAGGACTAGTGTCTGGAGAGGGATATCACACTTCATAAACTAGAGTGTCAGCAAAAAAAAAAAAGGAAGACCCTTAATGAGATGGATTGAAACAGTGGCTGTGATAATGGGTTCAAGCATAGCAAATATTGTGAAGATGGCACAGGACTAGTGTTTTTTTTTTTTTTTTTTTTTTATGTTGTACGTAGGGTCACTGAGTCGCAGCCAAATCAATGGCATCTAATGACAACAGCAAAAAACTTTGTAACACTTGCCTGAACAAGGTAAAGGCTGAGCATCTGAAGAGTCAAGGGCTACAGAAAGGTCTAGGTAAGGCTAAGAAGTTGTGCTAACTGAAGAACTGTATCCTGATTGATCCTGAATTGCAAACTGTTACTTACCTAATAAATTCCACAAGCCTGGGTATTGTCTATGAGTTCTGTGTGGCCATTACAATGAATTATTAAACCCAACAAAAAAAGTAGAGAGAGCTGTAGAAAAGACAGATTGTTTTGAGAATTGCTGAAAAAGTTAGAGAGGAGCTGTTTCTGACCTCCATCTCATAGGAATCAGTCTTATACTGTTGATGCTAATAATGATTCTCTCTCCTTCCCTTGTGAAGTTAGACTAGGAGGTCAAACTCCTCCACCAGGCCATTCATTTTTTACAAATTAATTTGTTTCCAGTGATAATAAGAATAAAGAAGTAGTTAAAGACAAGTAATGGTTCTCCAGTCAATGAATAAAAGAAGAAGGAACAGACTGAAGGAAGTCAACATTGAAATATATAATTGGTTTATATCAGCATAGAGTAATTGTTTACTCTCTGTGGAATGTTTCAGGTAAGATTACAGTTGCATATAATTATGTGAAGCCCCAGAGGACAAAAGAGGAAGAAAGGGAGATTATGAGTTTCAGGTGAAAACCAAGAAAGAGCAGATAAGAAAATGAAAAGAACTAGTCAATGAACCTCCAGGTTAATTAGGAAAAATCAAGGGAGTAGAATGGTGGGCTTGCTGGTTAGCAGTCAAATGCCTTAGGCATTATGCCACCAGAGTTCCTTGATATAGTCATATGAGGGTGGAAATGTTTTTCATTAAGTTTAGTAGCCAGGAAAGCTTTTTTTTTTTTTTCCTCTCTCTCAGTGAGGACATTTTCAATTCAGGAATGGAGGAAGAAACTAAATTGCTGGTTGTAAAACATAAGACTGGTGATCTGCTTCTGTAAAGATCGCATCCTAGAAAAGCCAATAGAGAAGCTTGGTATGAGTCAGAATTGACTCTACAATACCTAATAACAAATAGCAAAGGAGATGTGTGTAAGTGAACTCAGAAAGCTTAGAATAATTTTCAATAAATGTGAATGAGAAGTGAAAAAAAAAAGTATGAGGAATAGTAACATACCCATCCATGTTTTATTATTTGTTGTTGTGATTGAAAGAGATATATATGTAAAAAATTAAGAGGAGGTGAGTATCTAGTAGAGAGGTAGGAACACTTCCATGAATCAATGTTTATGAGGAGAAGGGTAGTAAAATAATGAAAAATACATACATAACTGAATGTAACAGACTGAGGACCAAAATGCAAAAGTAAATACATGTCTTATTTTTACATATGTGTACTTAAAATAATCACAAGTTCACAGAGAAAATTAAATTTTGCAGGCTGCAAATCTTTAAGTCCCCACTCTCTGCTCTATTATAATAGCTATCTTAACTAGAGCTCTGTTATTCACTATTAACTACTCCTGTGTGCCTGAAGTCTTAGAAAGACTAAATTTGGTCAAAAATCTGAGATCTCCAGCCCATTTGTGCTCAGACTGGTTTCTAAGTCGATTTTTTAAAAATTTTTATTGTTTTTGTTCAGCCTTGTATTTTTCAACAATTGTTTTCATATCTCACTGTGTTTCAAAGGAATGAAGAAGGTATAAAGATGGAAAGCGGCTTTGCATTCCAGTGTCCCTCTCTTGAAGGAAACAAAAGAAAAAAAAAATCAAATGCTTTAACATTTCTCCAATTCCTATAACCTCAGAAATGTAAAAATAATGAATGTATTTATATAGTTGTTCATACTTTACAAATCATTGTTAAATAATCTATCATCAACAGTCCTGAAAACTTTTTACATCCACAACAAAGTATAACACTCTGAAAAAGCATGTATTTTATCAAGGTGTTAACTGTCTGTCCCTTTTTGAAATTTATTTACTTGACATGGGCCTGCGACAACAAAGACACTCTTACTATTTGATGAAGATATTTTTGCTTTCTAGGTTTTAATTGCCACTCCTCGGAAGGAAGGTTGGGCAATCCTGCTTCCGTAGTGATACTGCCTCAGAAATCCAAGGAGGGGTCGCTATGAGTCGGGTTTGACTTGACGGCACATAACAACAACAACAACAGGTTTTAATTGGGAGCTCTGGTAGCATAGTGGCTAAGGCACTTGACTGCTACCCAGAAAGCTGGTGGTTCAAACCCACCCGCCACTCCTTGGAAGGAAGATGGGGCAATCTACTTCCGTAGTGATGCTGCCTCAGAAACCCAAGGAGGGGTCGTCTAACAACAACAACAAGGTTTTAGTTGATAATTGTCCATTTTTTTCCATGTTAATTGTGCTTTTGAATTTAATTTAGCTTTTGGGAAACTATTTCCCTCACATTCTATAGTTTTATTTACTTTTTTCAAAATCACTTCTATGTACCCATAATTTCCCCATTTTATCCTATGGGGAAGTTCTGCTCTGTCACACAGGGTCATTCAGAGTCAGAATCAACTCTGTGGCACACAACAACAAAAACAGTGTCATATATTGACTGAATTTACAATATTTTCTCATTGTCTAGTGAGTAAAAGCTTTGAGCATTACCCAACACTATTAATCACAAATGTAAAAATAATCTTACAATGCTTAGAAAAGTTAGATAGAGGTATTGAATGCATTCTGACTCAAAAATGTATGAAATCATGCTTAGCAAACAAAATGGTTAAGTCTCTCTCTTTCTCTCACTCTCCACACACAAACTCTCTCAGTTAAAAAACAAATTCCAAAAGGAAATCAGCAGACAAACCATATGACCAACTGTGGAATGCCCGAGAGATCAGTCACTACCTCTTCCTTTTTCTATCAGCATTCACTTTAGTTTATGGTGTCTTTAGCAGAGCTCTATTACAGCTCTTAAAAGATAGATTCTGGTTTCTTAGAGCCTTAAAGCAATATACATCTATGTCTTGCTCATGTGTGGATTATTCCTTCTGTGGTCTCATTCATAGACTATGTATCCTTCCACCATATGGATCTATCCTCTCTGAATCCTCAGCATCACCTCTATTAAGCCCATGTCTAGGAAGCATACCAAGGGAATTGACTTCTGCACCTTAACCACTTCAGCGGAGAAATGGCAAACATCATTTTTCACACTTGATTGTCAGAACTCGTGGCTGCTCCTAAGTTTAAGGGTGCTGAGAAATGTAGTCTAGCTATATATTCATGGGGTATTGAAATGGGTAATGCTGAACACATAACAATATCCACCATGGAAATAAATGTGTCCACAATATGGTGGCTCAGTAATGTATCAGCTCACCTAGGCTGAAATATATTTCTGGAAACTGCCTTTCCTGCAAACTTCCAGTTAGACTCTGTCAGAAAAAAGGTCTTGTTGGAAATTTGGAGGGTGGAGGTGAAGCATCATCCTCCTAAACCTTGCTATTTATTTTCATTCAATCTTTCCAATTCAATCTGGGTAGAACCATAATTACGAATTATTTTAAGAAAGAGCTCTGGTGGTGCAGTGATAAAGTACTCACCTGCTAACCAAAAAATTGCTGGTTCAGTTCAAACTATTAGCCTCCCTCCAGGAGAAAAATGTGATGGTCTGCTCCTGTAAAGACTGACAGCCTTGGGAACTTATGGGACAGTTCTACTCTGCCCTATTGGGTTGCTATGAGTCAGAATAAACTTGATGGCAATGAGTTTGTTTGTTTTTTGGTTTTGTATTATGATCCAGCAATTTCACTTCTAAGTACATAACCAAAAGAATTGAATGCAGAAACATAAGCAGATATTTTTATACCAATGTTTACTACAACTCTACTCACAATAACTAAAAGGTGGAAATATACTAAATGTTCCTCAACAGATAAACAAAATTGTGTGCATGCAATGGAATATTACTCAGCCATAAAGATAAATAAAGTCCTGATACACACTACAACATACATGAAACTTGAAAACATTATGGTGAGTGAAATAAGTCAGGCACCCAAAGACAAATATAGTATGATTCTACTTATATGAAATACTTAGGATAGGCAACTATCAAGGGACCAAAGTTTATTCTTAGTTAACAGGGGTGGGCATGAGAGAAGTAGAAAAGAGGATTTTGCTTAAGGAACAATGAGCTTCTTCTAAGGGTGATAGTAAAATTTGGGAATGAATAAAGGTGATGGTTGAATAACATGATGAACATAATTAGTAACACTGAAATAACTATACATGTGAAGATTGTTAAAAGGCCAAGTGTTTGGTTAAATATATATTTAACACAATACAAAACAAACAACAGCATCAGTGACCAAAACAAAGAGACAAATAAATATATTGCAAGGACAGCAGTTTTAGAGTTCCTTTTTACAGTTGATAGAAAGGTGAAAGTTACTATTTCAATTAACACTTCAGTAGGTCAGGATGAAAAGAAATTCCACAGTTCCATAAAGACACTGATTTCTCCCAATGGACATAAAGAATGGCAAAAAAAAAAAAAAAAAAAAGCAGCAGGAAATTTCCATTCTCTTTATTGT
>NW_006922340.1:612701-614710 GCF_000298275.1 Orycteropus afer afer
AAAAAAAAAAAAAAAAAAAAAAAGCAGCGGAAATTTCCATTCTCTTTATTGTCAATACCTAAATGGCTAGTAGTGTTTAAGTGAAAACAAGGCCAAAGTTTGTCAGATCTTCAATATGGCAAACTGCCAGTGCTTTTAGAATCTTGAAGTTCAGACATTTAACAACCTACCTCCATTTAGGTAATTTAGTCCTTGTGACAGGAAGATTGGCAGAAAGGAATGAGAGTGAAGCACTCTCTTTAACTAAAGAAAAATAGACCCTGAGCACTAAGTGCACAATCTTCTATCATGTTATCCTGCTGAGATACTTCACTTTGTACATAGAAAGAATCATTTGCAGGACAAAGGGTAATTGAGACATTGACCTTAACCACTCCTTGATCTTAGAAACCTGTCACTTCTCTAAATAAAGCCCATGGCAGCTGTTGCTACTCTACTGGCCTTCCAAAAAAACAAAACAAAAAAAAAAAACAAAAAACAAAAAACAAGTTTTCTCTGCATTGTCAAAGATTGAGTTTCCATACCATATTAAATTCATGAAAACTTACTTAATATAAAATCCCAACTAGTGATGTTAGGCTTTTAGCACATACTAGATGTTAGAAATAAAGTAAAATAAAAATGTTACCTCCAAAGTAGCTAGGTATATCATTTCAACTGATTCCTTACTAGTTTTTTTTTTTTTTTTTATGTCATCTCTTCCCATCATCAGGTAAGAAAGAAAGTACAATTCTAGTTTCAAATGAAAGCCCTTAAGAATAATTTAGAGACAATTGGCTACTCTAAAGCCATATAAAATTTCATTTTCAACCCTGGGTTGAAAAGTAACATTTTACAGTACTTAAAATAGATTTCTCCATTGTTAAGTATCCATTAGGTTAGAAGGGGGAAAAAAAAAAAGACATTGCATTTTTCTTAAATATTAGATATCATGCCATTTTCAAAGCAACATAAATTTCATATAATAGTGTGAAAGCTTTAAAAAGAAAAAAAAAAATCAAAAGACAATTTGATTTACAACCAAAGAAAACATTCTGAGATCTTAATTATTTATGTAATATTTCAAAGAGGATCAAGTAAATAGGATGTGTATACACAGGTTTGTGCTTAGGGTTGGGAGAATTGCTTAACATAAAGAAAATGGCAAAGGGAAACCAGTACTGATTGATCTTTTGCCATATATTGGTGGGATTATACATAGATCTTTTCTTATTATTAAATCTTTACAGCTTTGACAGAAGCTTGAAAATCATTAAATGGGGGAAGAGTCTTTCTTTAATGAATGCTAATGGAAGAATTGGATATCCATGTCCAGAAAAATGAAACAGGATCCCTGTCTCACAACCATCTACAAAAATTAATTCAGGATGAATCAGACCTAAATATAAAACCTAAAACTACAAAGATCATCAAAGAAAAAATATGGGCAAACTTAGGGACCATAATTCAAGGCTTGAATAAATTACTAAATATAATTAAACACACACAAACAGCAGAAGACAAACTAGATGGTTGGGATCTCTTAAAAATTAAACATTTATCAACATCAAAAGACTTCACCAAAAGAGTAAAAAGAGAATCTATAGATAGGAAAAAAAAAAATAGCAATGACATATTGGGCAAGAGTCTAATCTCTAAAATTTATAGAAAACTCCACTACTTTAACAAGGAGAAGACAAACAATCCAAAGAAAAAATGAGTAGAGAACAAAAACAGATACTTTAGCAAAGAAGAAATTCTGGAGGCCAACAAACACATGAAAAAATGCTTGAGATCATTAGCCGTTGTTGTTGTTGTTAAGTGCCGTCGAGTCGCTTCTGACTCATAGAGACCCCATGCACAGCAGAATGAAACACTGCCCGATCCTGCACCAGCCCCACAATCCCTGCCATACTTGAGCCCATCATTGCAGCCTCCATGTCAATCCATCTCGTTGAAGGCCTCCCCCTCTTTCGTCGACCCTCCACCCTACCAAGCATGACATCCTTCTCCAGGGAATGGTCCCTTCT
>NW_006922340.1:616038-621474 GCF_000298275.1 Orycteropus afer afer
AAAGAAAAACAAAACAACAACAGCAAATGCTAGAGATGGTGTGGAGAAATTGGAACTCCAATATACTGCTGGCATAACTGGAAAATGGTATGCAAGCATTGTGGGGATTGTTATGGATATAGCAATACCCCACAAAATGAGTGCCATGCCACTGATAGATATATGTACACCCATGTTCATTGAAGCACTATTAACAATAGCAAAAAATGGAAATGACCTGAGTGTTCATTAACAGATGAATGGATAAATAAACTATGGTACATATACACAAAGCATGCAACATTAAAGAATAATGATGAATGTGCAAAACACCACATAAAATAGATGAGCCTGGATGACATATTGCTGATATAAATAAATCACAAAAGTGAAAATATAGTATGAGAAGACTACTATAAAAAAGTATAAAAGAGATTTCTTCATAGAGAGAAATATTCTTAGAAGTTTCACAAAGGTGGGAGGAGAAAGTAGAATAAATCATTAACTAGAGACTAGACACATATTAACATGGGTGAAAGGAAAGGCAGCATACAATATGAGAGGAGTCAGCAAAAAATGATGGAAGCAAAGAAAGTCACTGAGAGAAGCATAAGAGTTAATGGCAAAAAAAAAGGTAAATACCATTATATACACAATCCTACAATAACAAATACAATAATCTACACATGGAAACATAGAAAGACACAAACAGAAAAAAGTATAGGGAGGCAAATGGGACTTTGCTCATGAATATATATGTGTTTTGCAGAAAATAAATAAATAAGTGTTCACAAATTACTTAAGTGAAGTGTTTATTATCTGTCTGTGATATTCAATATGTTTCCCAAGGTCACTGATCATGGAAATTAAAACAAAAAAATTCCTCATTTTGAAGTCTGTACTTTTTTTTTTCTGTGCATTATACATTCTTTCTCTCTGTCATAGATCCTTTATCCCTCTACTTAAATTATATATCTACATTATTCTTTGGCTGTATAGAGCTATATAAAGCTACTTCCTCAAAGTAGAGTTGACCTTAATGACATAGATGGAGTATAGCTTTTGTTACCTTCAATTGCTGATTTAGTACAATTCAAAATAAGAATAAACCACTGTAAACACCCATTAATAACTGGAATGTGGAATGCAGGAAGCATAAATGTAGAAAAACTGAATGCTTTCAATGTGAAATGGAACACATTAAAGATTTATATCATATGCTTTAGTGAGCTAATGTGGATTGGAATTGACCATTTTGAATCAGTCAATCATATGGCCATAACTTTTGTCTCTTCCTATGCAGAACAAAGAAAAGTGAAGAAATTAGTCCAATGGCATTATGGACCACACAAACTATACCCTCCACTAGCTTGACACCAGAAGAATTAGGTGGTGCCTATCACTACCAACCACTCTGATCAGGATCATAATAAAAGGTCCCAGTCAGAATGGAAATAAAATGTAGAACATATATGAAAATAATGAAAAATATATACTTACTGGTCTGATAGAGACTTGTGAAACTCTGAAGACTTAGACACCCTTCAAATCTGGAAGTCCTGGAGATCAGTTTTCAGCCAAACAGTAGAGTCCTATAAAGTGAACAATAACATCCAAGAAGAATGTGTTCCTCAGAACAATCAACCCTATAAACCTAAAGGACAACATTTTCCCAAAAAGCAAAGTTCATAAGGCAGGGAGTGGCAGGAAAAATGGATTAATGGAAATAGAGAAACCAAGGAGAAAGTGGAAAGAGTGTCATTAAATTGAGGGGATTCCAATGAATGTCACAAAACATGATGTAAATTATTGAATGGGGAACTAATTTTCTCTGTAAACTTTCTAAACTTTCACCCTAACACTTTAAAATATTGTGTCCAAAAAATAAAAAAAAAAAAAGATGAGAAGAAGAGAGATCTATCCTGAAGTACAATGCTTTCAGTGATAGGAAAATAACCACACTCTTACAAGGAAGACCAAGTAATATGACTATTATTCAAATTTACGCTCCAACCTCCAAATCCAAAGATGAAAAAATTGAAGATTCTTACCAAGTTCTGCAGTCTGAAATTGATCAAACATGCAATTATGATGTGTTGATAATTACTGATGATTAGAATGCCAAAGTTGTAAAGAATGAAGGATCAGTTGCTATGAATGAATGGTCTTGTTCATAGAAATAATGTGGGAGATTGCATGATAGAATTATGCAACACTGGTGACAAATTCATTGCAAATAGCTTTTTCAACATTATAAAAAACAACTATACACGTTGACCTAAACAAATGATATACACAGGGATCAAATCAACTACCTCTGTGGAAAAAGATAATAGAGAAGTTCCATGTCATTAGTCAGAACAAAGCTAAAGGTTGACTACACAACAGACCATCATTTGCTCATAATCAAGTTTAAATTGAAGCTGAAGACAATTAAAGTCCATGAGAGTGACAGTATGAATTTGAATACATCCCACCTGAAGTTAGAGGACATCTCAAGAATAGATTGATTATATGTATTGAAACACTAATGATCAAAGACCAGAGGAGTTGTAGAATGACAACAAGGACATCATATACAAAGACAGCAATAGTCATTAAAAACATAAGAAAAAAGAGAAAGCCAAACTGGATATCAAAAGAGACTCTGAAATTTGCTCTTGAGCATAAAGTAGCTAAAGCAGAAGAAAGAAATTATGAAGTAAAAAGGCCAAACAGAAGATTTCAAAGGACATCTCAAGAAGATAAAGCATTATAGTGAAATACTCAATGACCTGGAGTTAGAACACCAAAACCAAAACCAAACAAATAAAACACTCAAGCCTTTAATTGCAATATTGAAGGACTGTATGGGCAAAATATGTGAATAATACGGGAAGCATCAAAAGAAAATGGAAGGAATACAGAGTCACTATACCAAAGAATTGGTGAATGTTGAATCACCTCAGGAGGTAGCATATGATCAAAACCAATAGAATTGAAGAATTCTAAGCCGCACTGAAGGCATTGGGGAAAAAACAAGGCTGCAGGAATCGATGGAATACCAAAAGAAATGTTTATGACAAGAAATTTGGAAGAGCATTATCTTGCCAGTGAACTAGAAGAGAACCACATTTTTATTCATTCAAAAGAAATGTGATCCAACAGAATGCAGAAATGATTGAATAATATAATTATTATCAAATACAAGTAAATTTTTGCTGAAGATAATTCAAAAGCATTTGCAGTGGTATGTCAGTAGGGAAATGTCAGAAATTCACGCCAGATATAGAAAAGGACTTGGAACAAGAGATATTTTTCCTGATGTTAGATGGATCTTTGATGAAAATAAAAAATATCAGAAAGATGTTTACTAGCATTTTATTGACTATGCAAAGGCACTTGACAGTGTGGATCATAACATATAGATAACACTGACAAGAATAGGAACTCCAGAACAATTAATTTTGCTCATTGGAAACTTGTACATAGACCAAAAGGTATTCCTTAAAATAGAGCAAGGGGATTGGAGGAAGACTCATTAACAACCTAAAATGTGCAGAAAACACAACCTTGCTTGAAGATAGTGAAGAGGATTTAAAGTACTTAATGATAAAGATCAAAGACTACAGCCTTCAGTATGGATTACCTCACAATACTAAAAAAACAAACAAACAAACAAAAAAACCTCACAACTGGAAAAATAAGCAATATCATGATATATGGAAAACAGACTGAAGTTGTAAAGGATTTCATTCTACATGGATTCACTACTTGGATCAACATCCATAGAATCAGAAGTCTAGAAATCAAATGACATATTATGTTAGGTAAATCTGCAGCAAAAAAACTTCTTTTATGTGTTATAAAGCCACAATATCACATCAAGGAATAAGGTGCAGCTGACCTAAGGCATGGTCTTTTCAACTGTCTCATATGCATGAGAAAACTGGACAATGAATAAGAAAGACTGAATAATTGATGCATTTATATTATGGTGTTGCTGAAGAATATTGAATGTGCCAGAAGAATGAAAAAATCTGTGTTGGAAGAAGTAGAGCCAGAAAGCTCCTTAGAAAGGAGAATGGCAGACTTTGTCTCATATCCTTTGGGTATGTAATCAGGAGGAACCAATCCATAGAGAAGGACATCATGTTTGGTAAATGACCAGTGAAAAGGAGGAAGACTTACAAGGAGATTGATTGACACAATGGCTGTCACAATGGGCTGAAACGTAGCAACAATTGTGAGGATGATGCAGAACCTGGCAGCATTTCATTCGGTCATATGTAAGGATGCTATGAGTCAGAACCTACTTATGACACCTAATAACAACAAGTCAAAATATTTTAGAAAATAGAGATTTAAAACAGTGCTTGAGAGTAAAGTTTAGCCTCAACTTTTCTCAAATAGTAAAATGGAAATAATTATCCTTACCCTGTCGATCTGACTCATAATGACCACGCCTTGGCTATATTATGAAGCTCTTTAAACAGTGGTTGTGATAATGCTTCAACCAAATATAAGTATTTTGTAGTCCTAAAATGATATAAAAATTAGCATGCTGTTATATTAAAATTGCTTCTATTCATTTGATAGCACATTTCAAATTGTTTATATTCTTTCATAGAATAATACAAATTTCTTTGCCTTAAGCTTGTTTGTGATTAAGATTCATACAAAATATTACTTGAGTGAAATGGTGCCAATGCAGACAGATATGGCAGTTTCCCTTCATAAAGGTTACAACCTTGCAAATTCTGTGAGGTAGTTCTAGTCTGTCTTACAGGGTCACTATGAGTTGCAATTGACTAATGAATAGCAATGATTTTAATATGATCTTCAAAATACAATCATGATTAAAAAAAAAAAAAAAAGGTTGCATTAGGAGAAAAAAGTATTCTTATTATCATCAAGAGACACTAAATCCCTCCAAACAATAAACCTACTGCCATAGAGTTGATCCCAACTCATAGTGACCCTACTGTACATAGTACAACTACACCACAGGGTTTCTAAGGCTATACATCTTTATGGAAGCAGACTTCCTCATCTTTTTCCTACAGAGCATCTGGTGGGTTGAAGCCATCAATATTTTGATTAGCAGTCCAATGTGTTAACCACAGCACTAACAGACAAATACTCTTAATCTCTTATTTAGAACGTATGCTTTTATATTACATCATAATATATCAGATTCACAAGATAGATTGTGACTTTTTCTTTCTACCAGAATATGGATATTTCTAGGCATGATCATCTTCTTTCTTCTCTTGAATTGTATTCTATTGGCTATCATTTTAAATCCCATTTCTTCAGAGAATGAAAATTAAATACATGTTCTTTGATAGCATTTCTCACTGCACAAAATACAGTACCATATTTAAATCAAGTGCCTTTAAAATGATCACTATTACAATTGTCACCCATTTATACTGAGAGTTTATTGGCTAAACATTTATTTTGAATGTTAATAAA
>NW_006922340.1:621979-638029 GCF_000298275.1 Orycteropus afer afer
TTTTTTTTTTTTTTTAATTTTGTTTTGTTTTTTCAGATTGAAATATATAAACTCAGGAGCTAAGACATATGTATATTTCATTAAATATACTATTTTTTCCCTGTTTCTAAATTGCCACAGTTTGTTGTTGTTGTTTTGGTTGGTTTGTTAGTCAGTTGAATTGTTGCTCATTTGTTTAAAATATTAATTGTTGGTTGAAATTTAAGGGACAGTATTCAAATACATTGTTAACAAGAAGATCATTTGGTACAGTATTATCAATGAGGACATATCTCAATATTTAAAAAGGCATAAAGTATTCCCCAAGGAACACTGGTGGCACAACTGTTAAGCACTCAGCTGTTAACCAAAAGTTTGGCAGTTCAAACCCACCCAGGACTCCCCAAAGAAAGACCTTGCTATCCATTCTCATAAAGATTACAACCTAGGAAACTCTATGGGACAAGTCTTCTGTCACATGAAGTCACTATGAGTTGAAATCTACTTGACAGCACCAAATAGCAACGTGGAATATGAAATCCAAAGGGTGACATCACTGGCTGTTCTTTCACTGTGGTATCAGCCAGTGAACTGAGATGAATGTCAACCTCAGAACAGACATGCACTAAATGTTCTTGCAATGAATGCATGAATAATTAGATGAATACCCCTAATCTAGTAATTCCAAAAACTAGAAAAGCTTCATGAAGGAATGAAACAAGTTTTCATCCAAATACATTTATAAAAATGCTAAATTAATTCTTATTTATAATACTAAAAAGCTGAAATATAATAGCCCAAAATATTAGACTGTTTGATTAATTATGGTTTATTCATATAATCTAATACCCACTGCCATCAAGTTGATTCCCATTTATAGCAACCCTATAGGACAGACTAGAATTGCCCCTTAGGGTTTCTAAGTTTGTGTAAATCTTGATGTAAGCAGACTGCTTCATCTTTCTTCCCTGGAGTAGCTAGTGAGTTTGAATCCCCCACCTTTTGATTGGCAGCTGGGTATTTTAACCACTGTGCCACCTGAGCTCCTTATACAATATATTAGAGCTTTATTAAGGCAATCATCCTCAGAAACATGGGAAAATGTTCATGCTAAATGAAATAGCAGTTTCATATTGTATAGAATACGAAATTAAAGTTGTAAAAACATGCTATTTTATAGAGCTAACGCAGTGGATGAATTCTGAATTTTAAATAGAGTTCTGAGGTTAATTTAATTCTCACAACCTATTAACCAATTTAATCTTTAGACTTATCTTCAGCCTTATGAGGTCAGTATTACTATTAAAGTGTTAATTATTTTAAGCTTCACATTAGCCCTATGAGGTTAGTACTATTTCAATTCCCAGGGAAATGAATTACATAAAAGGTTAATTACCTTGCTCTAGAACACACATTTACAAAGTGGCAGAGACATGGTTTGAACTCAGTCTATCATGCTGGAAAGTCATTGATCTTAAGCATCTTCCTCTATGTCTAGAGCTGTTGTTGTTGTTGTTGTTGTTATGTGCCTTCGAGTCAAACCCGACTCATAGCTACCCCTCCTTGGGTTTCCAAGGCAGTATCACTACGGAAGTAGGATTGCCCAACCTTTCTTCCGAAGAGTGGCTGGTGGGTAGAGCTGTACACATCATAATTTATTTGGGTTTCACCTTGACTGCTGAATTATGGGAATATTTTGGTTTTGTAATGAAAATGCATTACTTTCATAATTGGAAAGAAAAACAACTTTTCTCAGAGGATTGTTGAGAAATTCTTGCTGAAAGAAATAGAAATACAAAAGAAAAAAGGAATGAGGTAAAATGGAGAAGCTTAGAGTAGGGAAAGGAGTGCTGGTGATGCAATGTTTAAAGCCCTTGACTGATAACGGTTGGTAGTTCGAGCCAATTTGTCATTACTCAAGAGAAAGATGTGGCAGTCTGCTTCCATAAAGATTTCAGCCTTGGGAATTCTGTGGGGGCAATTCTAGCCTACTTTATAGCATTTCTATTAGTCAGAATTGTCTTTTCCACAGTGAGTTTGGAGTAGGGAAAGATCATTGTCCATGGGGATTGGTTTCAGGACCTCACAGATACCAAAATCCATGGATGCTCTAGGCCCTTATAATCTACACACATTTTTCTGTATCCTTTAAATCATAGGTAGATTACTTATAATACCTAATACAATAAGTGCTATGTCAATAGTACTTTATGCCCCCTTTTAGACTTTTAGGAATTGCTTTGACCTCTTAATTGCTTCCTCCTTCCAAGATTTTCACTGTGGTGTTGGTTGAATCTGTAGATGTAGAATCTATGAATAGGGAGGGTAGACTGTAGTTGCAAAATCAATTACAGTAGTTGTGGAATTATCACAGTTAGTAAAAAGGAGTCTGATTTTGATAGTGGTATAGTAAGTATCATAGCATATGATGACCAGGAAGTATGAGGGAACATGAATGAGAGAAGCCATTGCTACTTTTCTGAGCTCTCACTCTGTGATATATATAAATATAAATATGCATATATATGCATTTGTTTTCCAGGAAGGGTGTGGTAGTTAAGTTGTGTATCAAGTTGGCTGGGCAGCTAGATGTAGTTATTGCCCATGATGAGACCGGCAATCAACTCCATGGCAGAATCTACTGAAGCAGCTGAGTAGCTGGCTTAGGGATGTAATTTGCTTCAAGTATATAAGAAGAGAGCTTTGGGAAAAGTCTCTGAGCTTTTTGTCATACTTGAACTCTTCATGTAGCCAGGGCTTTATTCAGCAGCCTGTCATATTTCCTGTTGATCATGAGACTGTCTCTGGACTTGAACTAGTGGCCTGCCATGTTGTCTGGTAATCTTGGGATTGTGACATTTTATTTGTCGACCTTGAATTTTTCAGCTTCCACAGCCATCAGCTGCCTGAGCTAAGAGACAATTCCAGTTTCAGTCGGCTGGGGACAAGAGGCAGAGCTGAAGCCCTAGGTTGAGGGGCTTTCACCTAGCCTCTAGAGCTGGCACTTTGAACTTGGACTTCTAGTATCCTAAATTGTAGGAGAATAAACTCTTGTTTGTTCAAGCCACCAATCTGTGGTATTTTCTGTTAGAGCAGCAGTAGAGAACCAAAACAAGGCTAAACATGCCTACCTATACTGCTGAAAAACACTTGTCTCTGTGATATATCCTGTTTCTTCTTTCAGACATTATTTAGGACACAGATTAAGAGGATTTTACTTTTTACAGATTTATGCAGGATATTGGAGTAGCATTAGAAGTCATTTACATTATTATGAAATATTAAGACAATACCATACACTGTGTTTGGAAAGGGACTCTAATATAGTATCATCATTTCAATTAATATTTTAACTTATATGCATTTTATTGCCAAAAATAGTATTTTTATAGGAATTTTATATCAAAGGAAGTATGTAAATATTGGCAATTGACTGAATCAGGTTGCAAAATAATTCACTGAAAATTATCAGTGCTAAAAGTAAAGTCAGAGTAATCTGAGTAAATTTTCTCAGATTACTTTTGAATATGCTATATATTTTCTAACACAATTAATTTTGTACACAAAGTAATGGTAATTATATTAGTTGTATGATTTTTAGTCAACTTTTGTCACAATATAAAATTCTTAGCAAGAAATACTACAAACAAAATGACAGTCATATTTAACATGGCATAGTGCTTAGAGCATTTGACTGCTAAACAGAAGGCTGGCAGTTCAAACTCTTCAGCCACTCCTCAGAAGGAAGTCTGGGCAATCTACTTCCGTAGAGATACTACCTCAGATACCCAAAGAAAGGGTGGCTATGACTCTCAATTGACTTGACAGCAGTGACTTTGTTTTTTATTTAGAACTAAATATAATGGAATGCATATGTGTAATAGCAATTTGCTTATTTGTTAATATCCTTTGCAGATAACTGAGGTTACTACCACATTGCTCTTAGACACTGTCACAAAGATACTACCATATTCAATATTTAATATTGTTATTATTTATTGATTTTTTTTGCTAACAATTATATCAATCAATTGTATTAAAATTCCATAAGAAGATGTGTGCTTTTGGATTGGGAAAAAATATTTGTCCATGACATATATGACAAAGGATTTATTTCCAAAACATATAAAAAATGTCAACACCTCAACGCCAAAAGGACAAACAATCCAATTCAAAAATGGGCAAGGGACATGAACAGACATTTCACTAAAGTGATATACTGGCTGTCTACAAACACATGAGGAAATGTTCACAATCATTAGCCATTAAAGTGATGAAAATCAAAACAACCATGAAATAGCATCTCACCCCAGCAATAATAGTAAAATTCAGCAAGACAGAAAATAACACATGCTGGTGAGGTTGCAGAGATATAGGAACTCTCATACACTACTGGAGAGACTGTAAAATGGCACAACCATTGTGGAAATGGTATGCCATTTCCTTAAAAAACTGAAAATAGAAATACCATTTGAACCAGCAATTCCATTATTAGGAATATATACTAAAGAAGTGAGAGACTAGAGCATGAGCGAAAGACATACGCACTCATGTTCATTGTAACACAAGTAACTATAGCAAAGAGATGAAAGCAACCTAATGCCCATCAAGAGATGAATGGAGAACCAAATTGTGGTACATTCACACAATGGAATATTACGCTACATTAAAGAATAATGAAGAATACACAAATCATCTCACAACATGGATGAATCTGGATGACATTATGCTGAGTGAAATAAGTTAATCACAGAAGGACAAATATTGTATTATAAAAAGTCAGGGAATGGTTTGCTTAGGGAAGGGAACTCACTTTGTAGGTTACCAGGGATGGGAAGGAAGGGAAAAGGAAAATTTTGGACTAGTTGGGGGTCACATGCTAATTTGGGTGATGGGAGGGACAGTATGGAAAGAGTCTGTGACCAGCATGATAACATTGGGGAAAGGGAGGACACCGAAATGTGCATACAAGATATAAACAACAGGGGCAAATACTAGTATATATATATATATATATATATATATATATATATATATATATATACACAGCAAATACAATACTGTATTACCACTAACACAAACGCCAGGTTTACAGATAAATGTACACACAATTGAGAAGGTCAGAAGGAAGTTGGCAAACAGGAATGAATGCACCTTAGATCAATGATAGATTCAGCTGAAGATAACCTTCCATGGATACTAGTGATACAAAATGTCCACAGTCATTACAGAAGCAACAGAAAACAGAGTTGGAGTAATCTCTCAGAAAAAACCAAATACCTTGGGACAGAGAACCACCAGGCCTGCCGACTCAGGACCATGGTATTTGGGGACATTAGGCTCAATTGTCACACACAGTACATAAAAATCCTGTTCTATATCTTACTTTGATGAGTAGTGACTGGCGTCTTAAAATGTTTCAAGTGGCCGTCTAAGATGCAGCTAATGCTCTCCTCTCATCTGAAGTGAAGAAGAGTGAAGAAAATCAAGGGCATCTGGAAGCAATTAGTCCAAGGATATGATGGACCTCAGTACCAAAAGAACTAGATGTCACCCAGCTACCAAAGCCAACCACTCAGGAAGGGACTAAAACTGGAGATCCTCGATAGAGTAGGAGGAAAAATGTGGAACAAAACTCAAAAGCACAATAATGACTAGAATTACTGATCAGATGGTGTCTGGTGGGACCCCCAAGACTATTGCCTTGGGATACCCTTCGGGGCTAGGATAGGACTCACTGGTAAGGACTGGCCCTCATCCAAACAGTAGAAAGACTTACATGCAGAACACCCAACTCAGGGCAATGCACATCTACTCTACAGAGATATACCCCTTGGAGCAATCAGCCATGGGGCACCAGAGAGACAGTATTCACATAGAGGGAAAGCTGTACAGAGAGGAGTGCATAGTTAATAAGGGCACAGGGAGGTGGGCCACAGTGAAGGGACCAGAGGAGGGTGGGCTAGGATCAGCGATGATAATCAGGGGGTGAAATCAAATGTACATGAACCATGAATTGATAAATGTAAAACGAATTCTTCTCTGTAATTTGGAACCAAATTACAATAAAAATTCAAAAAAACAAACCAAAAAAAAAAAAAAAAAAACCTCCCTGCCTTCCAATTAGATCTGACTGATAGTGACCCCTCCTTGGGTTTCCGAGGAGGTATCCCTACAGAAGGAGATTGCCCAATCTTCCTTCTGAGGAGTGGCTCATGGATTTGAACCACCACCCCTCTTATTAGCAGTCAAATGCTAGTAGTGCCTAAGGGCACTATGCCACTAGAGGAGGAGAAGAAGAAGGAGAAGGAGCAGGAGAAGGAGAGGGAGAGGGAGAGAGAGAAGAGTGTATGGATGGATAGATGGGTGGACAGGCTGAACTATTAGGTATGTCTATGAAGGGGGCAGTGTACCCAAAAACATGTATAGGATTGGCAGACAATGGTCCTATGAGTTTATGTGAATGATCAGGATTCCCAGGTGTATAGTAGAGCTGACAAGAGGCAAGGTTGTGGTCACTGCTTGGTCACAGCCAGCTACCCAGAAGGACTGAGTAGTTGAACTTGTGGGCTTGGGACCATAGTCACAGGGGACATCAAGCTGAATTGGCATAACATACTATACAAAACATTGTTCCACCTCCTACTTTGGCGAGTAGTGACTGAGATTTAAAAGCTAGCAAGTTGCCATCTAGATGCAATGATGAGTCTTTCCTCGTCCAGAGCAAAGAAAAAATGAAGAAAAACAAAAATTCATGGAAACAATTAGTCCTAGCAACAGGTACAACATCTGATCTGCAGCCTATACGACTATGAGAGCAGAAGAACTAGATGGTGTCCGGCTACCACTGTCATCCACTTGGATGGGGATTTATGTAGGAGATCCTTGATAGAGAGGGAGAACAATGTGGAACAAAACTCTAAATCGGGGGGGGGGTATGTTGGTTCGATAGGGCCTGGTGGAACCACTAAGACTATGACCCCTAGCTGCCCTTCAGGTCTGGAATTGAAACCACACTTGTGGTTTCCAGCCAAACAAAAGACAGGCAAGTAGTTGAACACTTACCTGAGGTAGATACATTCCTTGGAGAGAACAATCATGGGAGAAAGAAGGAGTGCTTATGCACAGGGAGACAGCTCAGGGGGCAGGAGTGCATGGAGGGATGGACACAGGGAAGAGGTAACTATGGGGAGGAAGTGGGAAGGGAGCTGTTGCATTGTGGTAAATTGTGGTCAATGTCATGAGACAAAGTGTATGTAAACTGTTGTATGGAAAGTGAATTTGCTCTGTAAATATTTACCCAAATCACAATAACAAAAAGAAATAGATAGATAGATAAATAGATAGATAGATAGATAGATCCATTGCCTTTGAGTTGGTTACAACTAATATTGACACTATCAAACAGAGTAGAACTGTTCCATGAGGTTTCCAATCTGTTCCAATGGAAAAAGATTGCCACATATTTCTCCTGAAGAGCTGCTGGTAGTTTCAAACCCTGAACATTTCTGTTAGAAACCTGACACTTAACCACTGTGCCACTAGAGCTCATACTGTCTATCTATCTATCATCGATCTATCTATATATCTGAGAGATCTATCTATCCATAAATATATAGATAGATAGATATAGATCCGAAAGGTCTGAAAGATATCTGAAAGATATATAGATAGATCTCTCTCTCTCTCTAATGCATATATAAAGAATATGTCTGTGTGTGTGTGTGTGTTTCATTCAAAATCTATGAGAATTTTATAGTTACTCCTACTATTACCATACAGTGAAGAGGAAGAAAAGACATTCTCAACTACTAAGTGGTTGCAGAGAGCATTTGCTCAATTTTCATTTGTTATTGTTGTTGTTATTTGCCATCGAGTCGGCCCCGACTCATAGCAACCCCTCCTTGGGTTTCCAAGGCAGTATCATTTCGGAAGTAGGATTGCCCAACCTTCCTTCCAAGGAGTGACTGGTGGGTTTGAACCTCCAGCCTTCTGTTTAGCAGTCAAGTGCCTTAGACACTATGCTACCAGAGCTCCAATTCTCACTAGGAGAGTGTTAAATTCTTTAATACTTAAGTTTGCAATAACACAGTAACATCAAGTTTGACAGTAAAAAAGGAACAAAAAAGGGATTGACATGAAGTCTTCACTGTAAAATTTATGGTTTTAAGCAGAATGATAGAGAACCAAAAATAGCATTCTTATTCTTATTTTAGAAGCAATATAACAGAAGATGACTTTGTCCTCTACAAGAAGGAAAAGAAAAAAAAAAAAATGGAGCTCTTTTTGAAGCCACATAGAGCAAAAATGTTCATTAATAAGCTTGTTTTAGTGGATTTTCCTTTTAGGTACAATCATCAGAATTTTAAAATTTTAATTCTTCTTGGGAATAGGTATATTGATAAAGAATATCAGAAATTAATATAGCACAATTAATTTATTATAAAATATATTTATTATTTCCAAGCTATTACAATGATAAAAATTGTTGTTATGAACCATCTTGGTTATTTTTCTGGTGAACAAATGTTAGAGTTTCTCGACTGGAGAAAGATTTGCTTTCTGTTGTTGTTGTTATGTCCCGTCGAGTTGGACCCGACTCATAGCGACCCCTCCTTGGGTTTCTGAAGCAGTATTACTACAGAAGTAGATTGCCCCAGCTCAATCCTAACTCATGGAGTACCCCAGGTTTGTCAGAGCAGCACTGTGTTCCAAAAGTTTTCAGGCACTAATTTTCCAGAAGTAAATCTTCAGTCCTTTCTGGTGTGATGTCTCTGGGTGAACTCAACCACGTAGCCTTTCAGTTAGCAGCTCAGCATATAGCATATATATATACACACACACACTTCTCTCTCCTCTCTCACTCTCTCTCTCTCTCTCTATATATATATGTATGTATATATATATTTAATATCAGGACACCTTTAAGCTCTCAAAAGGTGTCATTAAAACATACAAAAGATTGTTTATATTGCCTATATCTACCAATATTTACAATATTAAGAATTAAAATGTTAGTATATTTACTTATTATTCCATTTATATTATATGAAATATATTATATTAATATATAATATAAATATATATTAATATTATATATAAATATATCATATATATTATATATCAGTAATATTATTTCAACAATAATAGCAGCTATATTCATAAGCTCATTGTATGTTTACTTAGTTTATTGAAAATAACCACACTTTCAAAAACAATTAGCAAGAAGAATAGCATTGTTTTTAACCTTAATAGAAAATAACTGGATTATCATTTCTATCTGTGCATTCAATCTGTTGTGGTATGTTATTTTGCTTAAAGTATGTAAAGATAAGCTTGCACTGATCTGAAGGTTGCCAAAAGTGGCAAGCCTTTTAGTAACCTATTCAGATAATTGTGGCTAATCTTTCATGCTGCACTCAATCACAAAAGTGGTATTTTTTAAAATATTAGTTGTAATTTAGAATTTGAGACTGTTATCAGTAATTATTTTCTGTATCCTACTTAGAATACATACCCTGCTTCATTTTGTTTCATTATTCATTGATCCTGTTCAAAATACTTATTTAAATGGGTTATATAGATCTTCTAAATGTTGATACATAATACCTGTTTTTGTTATCTAGTAATGCTATTACAGAAATAACACAAGTGCATAGATTTAACAAAAGACTTATTCTTGCACAGTTTGTTGTTTTCTGTGCCATCAAGCCGGACCCAATTCATAGCAACCCCTCCTTGGGGTCCGAGGCAGTATCACTACATAAATAGATTGCCCAACCTTCCTTCCAAGGAGTGGCTGGTGGGCTTGAACCGGTAGCCTTCTGGGTAGCAGTCAAATGCCTTAGCCACCATGCCAACAGAGATCCTGAGCTACTAGAGCTTGCACAGTTTAGGACGCTGGAAGTCTCAATTCTAAATGATAGTTCTAAGGGAAAATCTCTTTCTGTCAGCTCTGGGGGAATGCCCTTATTCCTTTCAACATATATGGTACTGACTTTCCATAGTGATTTCTGTGTTTCTTGGCATCAAACTTCCCCTGGATCTTATAGGTTTTCAGCAAAGGGATCCCAGTCTGAAGGGTATGTGCTACTACTGGCTCTTTTTTCTTGGTGGTACTGAGGTCCCTCTCCCTCTGCTGGCTTCTGACTCCTTTTACTTGTAAGAGAAAAGGTGATGCAGGCATTGCCAGAGGAACCCCCATTATATTTGATCAAGGCTCTTACCTGAGTCAGGCTGTTGTATCTCACCCTAATTCCCTTACAACTCATTGGCTGATCACATCAGATCAATTTATCAGGGATAGTCACATAATTACATAACTGCCAAACCTCTAAGAATCATGGCACAAGCAGATTGACACATATTTTGGAAGCCACAATTTAATTTAAAACAAAATTATTTTTGTTAGTATCTCCACCTATCTGATCAGAAAAGCTTTAACTGTAGTAAGAAGTAAAGCTCACAGTGCTGGATCCAAGGTTTTCTAATGTTTTCTTGAAACTGACACTTTAGTTGTTGTTTTAACCATGAGTGTTAGTGAAGGAAAAAGTGACTACTAGTAAAACTTGGTGTCACTGAATTGGTTTGTGATAAAACCATAGAGCTCTGGTGGTATAGTGCCTTAGGCATTTGACCGCTAACCAGAAGGCTGGAGGTTCAAACCCACTAACCACTCCTTGGAAGGAAGGTCGGGCAATCTACTTCTGTAGTGATACTACCTCAGAAACCCAAGGAGGGGTCGCTATGAGTCAGATCTGACTCAATGACAGTAAGTAATCAAAAACAGTTATTCAACACAGAATATTTTAGAACTATTTGTGTATATGTAGATTACCTTCTATGGTGATTATTGCTGTGGTATGCCATCAAGTCGATTTTCAGGTCATAGTGACCTCTTCTGACAGAGTAAAACTGCACCATGGGGTTTTCTAGGTTCTAATCTTAACAGAAGCAAGTTGCCAGATCTTTCTCCCATAGACCTGCTGGTTGTATTGGAACTGTCAACCTTTCAGTTAGCCATTTGCCTCACTAGGGTTCCTCCTTTATACTGATTAGTTGGTGATTATTTGAAAGAATACAAGAAAATAGCAAGTACAATTACGTGTTTATTCTCTTCCTTTGGTGAGTCTAAATACAATCCTGCGATAAATATGTACTCATTGTTCATGCTTGCAGGTAAATCATTAATTTGACAATTTACTATATCATTGAAAAGGAGCTCTGGTAGCATAGTGCCTAAGGCACTTGACTGCTAACCAGAAGGCTGGCAGTTCAAACCCACCAGCCACTCCTCGGAAGGAAGGTTAGGCAATCCTAGTTTCGTAGTGATACTGCCTCGGAAACCCAAGGAGGGGTCGCTATGAGTCAGGGTTGACTCGATGGCAAATAACAACAACAACATATCATTGAAAAATGTTATAACATTACTCTTGCAGATTTTTCCTCCAGCAAGTATTCATCAATGTCAACTTTAAGGCTTTTTCAATATCTCAGCTAGTAGGTGTGCTTCTCCAAGCAATGAAATACAAATATTTAGCTTGTACAAAACTTCAGGTCTTTTTAATTTCTAATTTGAAAAGCTGTAACAAACAAGCACCTTTTTAGCTTTTGTTGTGCTCATCATGTTTACCTGTAAAGTATTTGTGATTTTTTTTTTTTTTTAATCTTTAATCATTAAATGGTTAGTCTCAAAATAATATCACACTTTAACTGGCATAAAATACTGTTTAGAAATGGTCTGAGGTATAAAAGCCAATTAAGCACATTATTATCACCGTATAGAGATGAAGGGAAAATAGTGTTTGTCATATTTTCCCTGCTGTTTCCTTGGACTAGTGATCTTCTTTCAATGAATCAGAATACTCACTATTATGTCAATTTTAAGGAGGTCTGGTGATGCAGTGGTTAAAGCTTTTGACTGCTAACCAAAAAGTCAGTGGTTCTAAACCCACCAACCCCTCCATGGGAAGCATATCAGATGGTCTGCTTCCATAAAGATTTACAACCTTGGAAACTCTAGGGGACTCTTCTATTCTGTCTTATAGGGTCGGAATTGCCTCTATGACAATGTGTTTGTTTTGTTTGTTTTTGTGGTTTTAAGCCAGTTTTATGTTTGTCAAAATCTCTAAGCCTATATAAGACACTCTGGTAGCAGAGTGCTTAAGACATCTGACTGTAAACCAGAAGGATGATGGCTCAAACCCACCATCCATGTAGAAGCAAGACTGGGCAATCTATTTCTGTAAATATTTACCACCTCACAAACCTGATGGGGTTCACTATGAGTTGGAATAGACTAGATGGCAGTGGGTTTAGTTAGGTTTTTTATAGGCCTACATAAGAAACTCTTTTGGTGCAGTGTTTATGACATTTGATTGACTGATATCTGTATGGTTGTCTAATATACCTCTTTTGAGCAACAATCTACCTTTAACTCTCTTAAAAAAAAATGCTATGAATGTTTTATTTCAGGCAGGATAAAATATTTTTATGCTAAAATAATAACTTGCAAGTAAAATTTAAGCATTTAGGAGAGTTGTCAGAAACACTTATTCAAAAAAAATTACTTGGAAACAAGAAAACAAAATGTGCTTAATTCTGTGTTTCCACATACTTTATTTTCATTAGGGTACTCCTCAATTTGGAGGAGTTTCTGTAGTCTATTTCTTTTCACATTCTCTTTGTCCCACTATTTCTGATTTTCTTTTACACCTATATTCCTTTCTTTTTGGAATGACTGAGTTATTTTGTTGTTGTTGCTTTGTCTTTTCTCTCTTTATTTAGATGTTATATGCTTTAAAGTTTTTCTCACATTGCATATATTGAGCTTTTCCATCTCCTCTTGCCACAGATGTAGTCAATCTGATTCCTGTGTGTTCCATCTAGTGAAACATTTACTTGATTCCAGACTACATTCACATAATGGTTTTATTTAAAGGCAAAGGGCACTGTGCTTCAAGAGATTGAAGAATGTAGACCCGCACTCGAGGACTAAGATGGAGAGACTCTCAGCAAAGCCTTTATGTTCCTTGGCTACATAATCAAGCTAGGCTTGTCACACCACTTAGGTCAATAGCAAACCGTCACTAAAGAAATTGATTCTGGGATTATCAGGGGAGACTTGTACTTTAAACAGAGCATAAGTCACATTGCTTTTATTTATTTTGCCCAATAATAAAAATTAAATATTCAGACATCCTCAAAGATAAAGATTGTACTTTATCAATTCATCTCTAAATCATATCTCCACAATGCTATGTTTAATTATTTTAATATTTAATTTTGTTGTGCTATCGGTTATATTTAATTGAATTATACATAAACTTAGTATCTTTGCAGTCCTCCTGAACAAAATTAATTCAGTCATGCCCTTCCCATTTTAAATGTAATTACTATTTAATATTTTAATATTAGCTTTTTTCTCCATAGATGTTTTTGTTGTTCTTAGTTGCCCTTGAGATGGCAACAATCCATGATGAATCTGCATATAACAGAATGAAATTCTGTCAGGTCTTGTGCCATCTTTGTAATTACGATGTTTGGCTCATCTTCTAGCACTGTATCAGACAGTCTTCTTCTGGGCTCCATAAAACTTTCATTATCTAACATTCAGAAGTAGATTGCTAGACATTTCTTCTTAGTCTATCTTAGTCTGGAAGCTCCACGGAAACCTGCCCACCATGAGAGATCCTGCTGGTATGTAAAATATCAGTGGTACAGCTTCCAGCACTGTAACAACACACAAATCACCACAAGCTGATGGATGATAGCCCATGATTTAGACACAATTATTAATCTTTTATTTGGGCATAATTATTATAATAGGAGTTCTGGTGATACAGTGGTCAAAGCATTTGGCTGCTAACTAAAAAAGGTCAATGGTTCTAAACCCACCAGCCACTTCACAGGAAAAAAGATCAGGCAGTCGGCTTCCAAGCGAATTTATAGTCTTGGAAATTTTATAGGACAGTTCCATTCTGTCTTATAATCAAACAAGGCTTTTCAAACCAGTTAGGTCAACAGCAAACCATCACTAAAGAAATTGATCCTGGGATTATCAGGGGAGATATGTACTTTACACAGCACACAATCACATTGCTTTTATTTATGTTTTCCAATAATAAAAATTGAATACTCAGATATCCTCAGAGGTAAAGATTGCACTTTATCAATCCATTTCTAAATCATATTTCCATATATGCTATGTTATAGAGACTCTATGCTATAGAGTCACTATGAGTTGAAATCAACTCAATACCAGTGAATTTAATTATTGTAGTATTATTTAATATAACATTGTTTGGCAGCACAGTGCCAAGGCACTTGACTGTTAACCAGAAGGCTGGTGGTTCAAACCCACTAGCCACTCCTCGGAAGGAAGGTTGAGCAATCTACTTCTGTAGTGATATTGCCTTGGAAACCCAAGGAAGGGTTGCTATGAGTCGGGTCCGACTTGACAGCAAACAACAACAACATTTTAACTATTCCTACCATTATATTATTACATATATTTTGTGAAATTAGCCATTTTCAATAAATCATTCTCATTGAAATTAACTTTTCATGTCTAAGTTAAACACACACAATTTCTTCAGCCAAAAAAATGTGAACATACACAGCTAATTGCATTCAAGTTCCTTGTATTGTAAGAATTCAATTTTAAAAGTACTTTTAGAGAAAAAGACTGAATAAGGCCATTATTTTCTTTCCTATAGGATATATAATATTATTGTCCATATTAAAATACATTTGTAGAAAGTTATAAGTTCCCATTGATATTCTTCCTATGAAAAATTGTTGTTGGTTTCTGATTTGTAGGAAAAACATCTCATTCTTTACTTGATATTAATGTTGCTTTTGTTAGTAGTCATTGCATTGGTTCTGATAGAATAATATGTTGTCCATTCCTGTGCCCTTTTAATGATTGTTGGTGAGTTTGAGCACAATCTTGTGGCTATTGAGTCAATAAATCTCATTGAGGATTTCCTTCATTTTCTCAGACTCTATAACAAAACTGTTTGAGGAATTATTAAACTGTTAGTGAAGGATTAATATTGAAGTGTTTCCTTATTTGTTAGTTTGCTCCAACATCTGTATTTATGTTTGAATAATTGATAATTTGATTAAATATGTTCCAGTTTTATTAATTTTTAATATAAAGTATTCATTTGGTTATCCATAAATATATCAAACTTGATTTTTAAATTTATTCCCTACAGCTGATTTAGCTACTATTCCTTTATTTGCCATTAGTTTCTTATTTCTCAGGCGATGATCAATCTACTTCCATAATGATACTGCCTTGGAAATCCAAAGAGGGGTTGCTGTAAGTTGGGACTGACTTGATGGCAGTGAGGTTTTTTTTTTTTTTTTTATAAAAATACAGTGTTGGAAATTTGCTTGTGGAGTCTCTTTTTAACATAGTGAGGGGGTACATAATTCAAAACACTATGCTCTGCTCAGATAAAGTTTATAATTTAACACATTATTAAGTAGTTGCAACTGTCTATCAGGTTGTTAATGATTCTTTCTCCAATCCAGATGCCACGTTTTTCTTCATATGGTCCAGCTTCTTGGATTATTTGCTCAGCATATAGATTGAATAAGTATGGGAAAAGGATACAACCTTGACACGCTTCCAACCTGATTTTAAACCATGCAGTGTCCCCTTGTTCCATTCGAACGACAGCCTCCTGGTCAAGGTACAGTTTCCTCATGCATATAAGCAAGTGTTTGGGAATTCCTATTCTTCTCAAAGTTATCCATAATTTGTCATGATCCACACAATCAAATGCCTTTGCATAGTCAATAAAGCACAAGTAAACATCTTTCCGGTATTCTTTGGCTTGAGCCAAGATCCATCTGACAGCAGCTATGATATTCCTTGTTCCACGTCCTCATCTGAATCCAACTTGCACCTCTGGAAGTTCCCACGTCAATATACTGCTGCAACCGTTTTTGAATTATGCTCTGTAAGATCTTACTTGCATGCACTAATAATGATATTGTTCGATAATTTCCACATTCTGTGGGATCACCTTTCTTTGGAATGGGTACAAATATGGATCT
>NW_006922340.1:639016-653984 GCF_000298275.1 Orycteropus afer afer
ATAATTAACACATCCTGATTGCATGTTTGGTCAATTTCAGACTGCAGAAGTTGATAAAAATCTTAAATTTCCTCATCTTTGGCTTTGGTGGTTAGTGCATAAATTTGAATAATAGTCATATTACGGGTCTTCCTTGCAGGCATATGAATGTTATCCTATCACTGACAGCATTGTACTTCAGGACAGATAATGAAACATCCTTTGTGATGATGAATGCCATGCCATTCCTCTTTAAACTGTCATTACCGGCATAGTAGATCATATGATTGTCTGACTCAAAATGGCCAAAACCAGTCCATTTCAGCTCACTAAGGCCTAGGATATCAATTCATTTTTGACAACTTCTAATTTTCCTAGTTTCATATTTCATACATTCCATGTTCTGATTATTAATGGATGTTTGCAGCTGTTTCTCCTCAATTTGAATGGTGCCATATCAGCAAATGGAGGTTTTGAAAGCTTTACCTTATCCATATGAGTAAGACTGATTTTACTCTGATAATGCAGCTCTTTCCAAGCCCTACTTTGAGAGCTTTCTAAGCTGAGTGACTCATCTTCCTCCTTTGTATTGGACAATGTTTCTGGACTATTCATGAAGTTGCACAGTAACATATCATACAATGTTTTTCCCTGGCCAATTTTTTGAGAAGTTGATGGCCTGCTCCTTCTTCATAGTTTGTCCCAGTCTGCAGGACAGGCTGATACCTGTGCATGATGTGCACCCCACTGGGTTTGAAACACCAGTGGCACAGCCTCAAGACTCACATTTTAGAGGATCGCTAAATTCAGGAGGAATATATTCTAGATCATATGTTGGCTCTTTTGAACTTGTTTTAATTGTCTTTAACTTCAAGTTGAACTTGCATATGAGCAGTACACACTACCACAGTAGGAAAAACCGACAGACAAGTTTGTCTCCTTGAGCTGTTGGAAACCCCTCCAACCACCCTTATCTGGATCCCTGCGGCTAACTCCTTGATCTGTTCCAGTCCCCTTTGCCTTTTCTGTACTCTCTCTGCTCCCACCTCCTGCTTGTGGTGGGTGGCCTGGGTTCCCTGTCCGCAACTGAGTCCCTGTGACTGATTCCATCATCTGTTCCTATCCCCTTTGCCTTTTCTGTCCTCTCCCTGCCTTCCAGACTCGCTCTTTGTGGGGCACGGCCTGGGTTCCCTCTCACCACCTGGATCCCTGCAGCTGACTCCTTAATCTGTCCCAGTGCCCTTTACCTTTTTTGTCCTCTCCCTGCTTCCCATCTCGCTCCCTGTTCTTAGGTAGGTTTTTTTTTTTTTTTTTTTCTCATCTTCTCTCCGCTTCCCACCTCGCTGCCTGTTCTTAGGTCCCTGGAATCCAAATGAGAATACTATCACTTTGAAATCCAAAATGGTTGCCACTTGTAAATATTTAAAAAGACTGTGCCCTCAGTCACTTTAGATATCCAAAATGGCCACCGCTTGTAAACATTCAAAATGGTTGTGCCCTCGGTCACTTTAAATATCCAAAATCAAAATGGCTGCACCCTACAGACAAACAAGAAAGTCAATGAAAAATCAAGAAAAGCTGCAATATCTGAGGATAGGGCAATAAGAGAAAAGAAGAATCATCAAGAGAAAAATGGGAAAAGTGCAAAATGAACAGGAAGGAATGGGGTTAACCATAAGAAAAAAGAAGAAAAAAAAAATTGCAACCAGGAACAAGGAAAAGAAAAAAGCTGAAAAACTAGGACCTGGAAGGGGAAGAATAAAGAATAACTTTAAAAAGGACAAAAGTATTAATAATAATAACACTTTTAAAACAGACAAAAGCAAGCAAAGTAAAATCCAGAAAAAAAAAAAAAAGAGAAAAAAAAAAATTGGGGGAGGGCAGGGCAAGGCACCCAGGCTCCAATCTAGCACACAGAATGGGATGGAGCTCCTGTGAGCCCAGAAGGTGGGTGGGAGTAGGGGATGGCTGAACCTCCATTCACCAAGTGGGTGTGGGGTATGAGAGTAAAAGGGGAATGCTGCACCTTTTCAGTCATCCAGGTCAGGAGTGTCTATTAGTCCATTAATGTCTAATTAGCCATTGTTGTTGTTGTTATGTGCCGTCGAGTCAGCCCTGACTCATAGCAACCCCTCCTTGGGTTTCCGAGGCAGTATCACTACGGAAGTAGGATTGCCCAACCTTCCTTCCGAGGAGTGGCTGGTGGGTTTGAACCACCAGCCTTCTGGTGAGCAGGCAAGTGTCTTAGCCACTATGCTACCAGCCATTAGAGATATGAAAATCAAACTTGAAAAGTAGAATCATTTTGGGGAGGTGGTTCAACCTGGAGTTTGTAACAACCAGGTATCCTTAGATCAAAGCTCTTTATGAAGAAACCAAATATATCTACAGTCCAGTAATTTTGATAAAATCTTCACTTTGGTACTTCTCAGCCCTGTCCGGTCTGCCTCAGTTTCTAGCTGTGAAGTATGACAGAACACAGAACTATGAATTCCGAAAGCCCCCATGCGACCCTGCTGCAGTTTTTTGGTTACTTGAATTGTATGTCAGACACCTTGAAGTGTTGTTTCCTTTCTTCTTTCCCATGAAGCTTTTAAAATTTAAATTTTGAATCTGTAAGAACCTACCTTGTTTGGTTTTGATAGCCTTGAACATGATTTTAAAAATAATAATAAAAAAAAAACCCTACATTCTCAGATAAATTGTATTCATTCCCTGATTTGAGTAAAGAATTAACAAATCAGGATCCAGACCATATGACTTAAATTAAAAAAAAAAAAAACAACCTCACTGCCATAGAGTCATTTCCAATTCATAAAGACCTGTCTTCCTTCCATGGAGTAAGTGGTTGTGGTTTGGACCGCCACCCTTCTGATTAGCAGTCAAATTGCATAGGCACTACACTACCAGAACTCCTTGACCTAAAACTCAGTAGAACACAAATAGGAACATGATTTCAATTAGTGGAAAAATTTAAGTGACTCTAAAATTTGGACACTAGTGATGATCTCTGATAGCACCTTTGTGAAATATATCTAATCTTAGTTCTCTTATAAGAATTTTGGATTCCATTAGTCATAAGGCTTCTAGGCTTTTCTGGTTCAAGGAGCCCTTTAAATGGCTATGAAATATTTAACAAAAAAAAATATTATTTAACTAAGAGTCAGGCAAAATTTTTCATTTAAACCTGAAGTGTGTATAAATATAATTTTAATTTTTCAAGAGAAACAACTAAAAATATTATTTAATGCACCTAAGTTGTAGAACCTAGCAAATAATATCAATGAACAGTAATTTTTGAGCAAAAAAATGGCACAATCCCAATAAATACAGGGTTCTGTCCATCTTCTATGTGTGATACTTATTATGATTTCTAAGTTTCAGTTAGGAAAGTGTTTTTCATAGAATCCAATTTTGGCAGGAATAAGTAGCAGAAAGTTAGTTAGTCCATTTATCTACAAGAATTTTCTAAAATGCGCTTCATCTCATACTGCTATTGATCATAATCCTCTACTTTTGTTGAATTTAATGAGATAACATTAGACCTGCCAAGTTAAATTTGGTTAATTTAGATCATTTTAAGCATCGAGTATTTTTCATGATTGCTTATTCTTTAACAGAGAATTCTTCACAAATGTTCTAATGGAGGTGGTAGATATGGCAAATTGAAATTTTCTCCCATATCTTTCTTGGGCCCTAATAGACTTAGGAGTTCTTAAGCTTATGCTGAGATTTGTTCTTACCACTTCTAAAATATATCTCTTTTCTAAAATGATGGATTCAATTTTGAGCTTCATTGAGTTTAATCTACAAGAAAGGTGCATACTCTGTGAAATTTTTATCTAAACTGCAGAGTAGAGCAATGTCATTCTCTGTATTCATTCTGTCTCTCCTTAATGGCAAACATAATAAAGTTAGCCTCCTTAAGTGTTTAGTCATGGAGGATCTGGTGGTATAGTGCCTAAGGCACTTGGTTGCTAACCAGAAGGCTGCTGGTTCAAATCCACCAGCCACTCCTTGGAGGGAAGATTGGGCAATCTACTTCCATAGAAGCCCAAGGAAACCCAAGGAGCAATGGCTATGAGTTGGATCCAATTTGACAGCAGTGAGTTGGACCATTACCTCAGAAAACAAATGAGGCAATCAGCTTCTATGAAGATGTCCAGCCTTGCAAACCTTGTGGAGTCAGTTCTACTTAGTCCTATAGTATCACCATGAGTTGGAATTGACTCAATGGGAGTGGGTTTTCACTGTGTATCCTGAGAGCAATGGATGCTATTGACCCAACTTCAAGAAGATGGAAGATGGAGGGGAAGAAATGAATGGGTCAGTGAAATAGCACCAGATTTTATTGCAATACATATATATTTTGCACATACATTTACTTGTTTTCAATTTGAGCAAAACACATGTGCAGGAAACTTGGCAAATTTTAAGTGTACAGTTTATCATCTAAGTGAAGAAATAGAATATTACCAACATGTTAAAAGCTACCCATATGCCCAGAGTTAACCACTTTCATGCCTTGTAACAGACTAACTATGGAGTGGTTTTTCCCTGTGTTTGAATTTTATATAAATTTATTGTACTATATATAATCTTAAGGAGCTCTAGTAGTGAAATTGTTAAGGCATTTGTGTGCTAACCAAAAGATCAAAGTCAGCAGTTCAAACTCACAAGCTGTTCCACAGGAGATGCATGAAACAGTCTGCTTTTTTAATGATGTACATTCTTGGAAACAAGATGGGGCAGTGTCAGTTCTACTCTGTAGAATAGGATCACTATGAGTCAGAATAAACTCAATGGCAATAAGTAGTGGGATATATAATCATGGAGATTTTCCTTTTCTTTTTTTTTTTTTTGCTCAATTTTATGTTTGTGACATATGTATAAATAGCTCATATTGTCCACTGTAGCTCTAGTTATTCCATTTTAATTTATGTACATTATTATCTTGAATAAATATACCCTAAGTGCTTTATTATTCTGCTCTACGTTTTGGTGTTCTAGTTTGGAAATTTTATAAATAATGTTTCTATAGTTGTTATTGCAAGTATCCTTTGGTACACATAGGCATAGAATTCTGTTTGAAAATTGTGTATTTTAAATATTACTACATGATTACAACCTATTTTGCTAGGGAGATATAAAAGTTAACTCTGTCAAGAAACATGTGAGTACTAAACACTCACCAACATTTGGCATCATCAGGTTTTCTGCATTTTTTTTTTTAATGAAAATTATGGGTAGAAACTACTACAAACTGATACAAGGCAACTATGGGGATTTACATCTAGCATCTTTAATGGTGAAGGACTGAATGTTTTCTACTTAAAATTAGGGGAAAGTAACAAATATCAATCTTGACTCTTTCCTTCAAATTGTGCTGGAGGGTACTAGTCAGTGCTATAAGAAAGGGAAAAGAAACAAAAAAAGTCAAGATTAAATGGGAAGAAGCAAAACTGTCTTTATACACAGACAACATGGTTTTCTAGGTAGAAAATGCTACTGAATCTAATCTTAAAAAAAAAAAAAAAACTACCAGAACTAATAAATGAGTTTACCAACTTTACACAACTTTTACATAATAGATCAATATACAAAAATATCTAAGTACTCACCTTCATCATTGAAAGGATTTTTATATAGAATTGTAATGTGGCATATTTTCATCAATCCAATGAAACTGGAAAGAAGATGGAAAAAGTGCTCCCTAGGAAGAAGATGTATTTTATCTGACAGACAATTTGTGGAAATACCAGTGCATGTTGATAATAATAATAATAATAATAATAATAATATTAATAAAAGAATGTCTTCATATTCAATTTCTTATATATTTAAAGTTGTTAAAAGCAGTGAACACAATTATTGCCTGAACTCAGGACAGAATGTCTCCACCACCCTACATTTTATATTTCACTACCATGAAGATCTTAATCCGTCACTTTCTAGTGTCAAAATTTTTGGTTAGACATCAATTGTTAATCATAATTATAATGTGTGATTATTAAGGAGCTCTGGTAGTGCTTTGGTAGAACTTTAAAGTGTTCTTTAAAGCTCTTTAAAGTTCTTTAAAGCTAAGCTATCCACACAACTCTAATGTCCTACTAGCTTTTTTTAAGATCTTTCTTTTAGACAGAAGTTTAATATATTTATATATTTCATTCTATATATAACATTACATATAACCTCAGAAAACAAATGCCCAGTCATCAAGTCAATTCTGAGTCAGAAAAACCTGTGTTGGGCTTCCGAGGTGGTAAACCTTTATGGAAGTAGATTACCCTGTCTTACTACGGCAGAATGCTTGGTGGGTTTGAACTGCCAGACTTCTCATTAGCAGTCAAATGCCTTAGGGATTGTGCTACCCTAGCTCCTTATATAATATATATCATATTATATGTATATTATAAAAAAAAAAAAAAATACACACATATATTCCCTCCCACTGCTTTTTAGTTAATTCTGACTCATAGCTATCCTGTAAAACAGTAGAGTTATACCATAGGGTTTCCAAGACTGTAATAATTACAGAAGCCAACTGCTGCATTTTTCTCCTATGGAACTGTTGGTAGGTTCAAACTACCAACCTTACAGTTAACAGTCAAGCACTTCACTATTGTGCTGCTAAGGTTCTCTCTTCTTTATGTCTGTCTTTTCTGAAGTACAACACTTTCAGTAATAGCATAATGTCTATTGTCTACAAGAAAAAAACAGTTAATTATGACTATTCAAGTTTAAAGTGGGGTGGGGGACAACCCCCATGCAGCATGGAGCGGCAGCAGACAGGGCCAGCAGGAACATGTAGAATGTAGCCCAGGAAGTGAGCAGAGTGGTTGGAACAATAGGGGAGATGAACTTGTCTGTTGGATTGGCATACTGTGGTGGCTTGCATGTTGCTGTGAGGCTGGAGGCTGTGCCAACTGGGGTGCCCATGGTGGACCAGTTTTGGTGGTACTTCCAGACTGAGACAGACTCAGAAGAAGAAGCCATCCACTTCTCAAAGAATGGGTCAGTGAAAACTTTATGAATATTAATGAAATACTGTCTAATATATTACTGGAAAGTTTTATGAATAGTCCTAAAACATTGTCCAGTACAGTGCCAGAAGATGAGCCTCTCAGGTTGGAAGGCACTCAAAATATGATAGGGAAAGAACTGCCTCATCAGGGTAGAGCCTACCTTAATGGTATCAATAAAGCAGAGCTTCTGGGGACTCTATTTGCTGGAGTGGTGTGACCAAACATGAGAAGAAACAGCTGCCAATGTCCACTGATAATCAGAACATCAGATGTGCAAAGTATGAATCTAGGAAAATTGGAAGTTGTCAAAAATGAAATGGAACCCATAAAGATTAATATCATAGGCGTTAGTGAGCTGAAATGTACCAGTTTTGGCCATCTTGAATCAGATAACCATATGATCAACTACGCCAGGAATGACAAATTGAAAAGGAATGGTATGGCATTCATTGTCATCAAGAATGTTTCAAGATCTATCTTGAAGGGCAATGCTGTCAGTTATAGAATAATATCCATATGCCTACAAGGAAAGCCAGTTAATACTACTCCTAGTCAAATTTATGCACCAACCACCGAAGCCAAAGATAAGGAAATTAAAGATTTTTACCAACTTCTGCAGTCTGATTGACCAAACATACAATCCAGATGTGCTGATTATCACTGGTGATTGGAATGCAAAAGTGGGAAACAAAGAAGAATCACTGATAGTTGGAAAATTTGGCTTCAGAGATAGAAATAATGATAGAAATGTCTAGATAGAATGTTGCAAGACCAACAACTTATTCATTGCAAGCACCCTTTTTCAACAACACAAACAGTGCCTATAGATGTGGACTTAACCAGACGGAGTACACAGGAATCAGATTGACTGCATCTGTGGCAAGAGGTGATGGAGAAACTCAATATCTTCAGCATAAACAAGGCCAGGAGCTGATTGTGGAACCGACCATCAACCGCTCATTTGCAAGTTCAAACTAAAGTTGAAGACAATTAAGACAAGTTCACAAGAGCCAAAATATGACCTTAATTATATCCCTCCTGAATTTCAAGACCATTTAAAGAATAGATTTGATGAATTGAACACCAATGACTGAAAACTAGAGCAACTGTAGTATGACATCAAGAACATCATCCATGAAGAATGTGAGAGGTCATTAAAAAGACAAGAAGGAAACAAAAGACAAAAATGGAGGTCAGAAGAGACTGTGAAACGTTCCCTTGAGGAGAGGGTAGCTAAAGAAAATGGAAAAAAAATGACAAGACAAAAGAGTTAAATAGAAGTTATCAAAGAGCAGCTTGAGAAGACCAAGTCAATTATTATAATGAAATGTGCAAAGATATAGAGTTGTAGAGCCAAAATGGAAGAACAAACTCAGCATTTCTCAAGCTGAAAGAATTGAGGAAAAAATTTAAGCTACAAGCTGCAATATTGAAAGATTCTGTGGGCAATATATTGAATGGATTAGGAAATATCAAAAGACAATGGAAGGAATACACAGAGGCACTGTACCAAAAATAATTTGTTGATTTTCATCAATTTCAGGAAGTGGCATATGATCAAGAACAAATGGTTTATTGAAGGAATAAGTTGAAGCTGCACTGAGGGAAGTGGTGAATAACAAGGCTTCAGGATTTGACAAGATACCCATTAAGATGTTTCAACAAATGGATGCCTCACTAGAGACACTCACTTGGGTATTCCAAGAGATTTGGAAGACAACTACCTGGCCAACTGACTGGAAAAAAATCCATATTTGTAATGATTCCAAAGAAACGTGGTCCCACAGAATGTGCAAATTATTGAACAATATCATTAATATATCACACAAGTGAAATCTTACTGAAGATAATTAAAAAATGGTTACAAAATTATATTGGCAGAGAACTTCCAGAAATATAAACTGGATTCAGAAGAGTATGTGTATCAAGGGAGATCACTGCTGCTGTCAGATGGATCCTGGCTCAAGCAAAGAATACCAGAAAGATGTTTACTTGTGTTTTATTGATTATGCAAAGGGATTCAATTATGTAGATCACAACAAATTCTGGATAACATTGAGAAGAATGTGAAGTCCAGAACACTCAATTGTACTCAAGAGGAACCTGTACATAGACCAGGAGACTGTCATTCTAACAGAACAAGGGGATACTGTATGGTTTAAAATGAAGAAGGGAGTGTGTCAGGGTTGTATCTTTTCAGCATAGTTATTCAATCTGTATAATGAACAAATAATCTGAGAAGCTGGATGATATGAAAGAGAACGTGGCATCAGAATTGGAGAAAGACTATTAACAACCTGTGTTATGCAGACAACATAACTTTTTTCACTGAAAGTGAGGATGGTTTGCAACACTTACTTATGAAGATTGAAGACTACAGTCTCCACTATGGATTACAGCTCAATATAAAGAAAACAAAATTCCTTACAATGGGACCAATAAGCAGCATCATGATAAATGGAGAAAAGATTGAAGTTGACAAAGGCTTCATATTACTTGGTTCTACAATCAACACCAATGGAAGCAACAGTCAAGATATAAGATGTCGTATAGCACTGGGCAAATCTGCTGCAAAGGACCTCGTTCAAGTGCTGCAGACCAAAGATATTTCCTTGAATTCTAAGGTGTGTTTGACATAACCCATGACATTTTCAATTGCCTCATAGGCATATGAGAGCTGGGCAATGAAAAAGAAAGACCAAAGAAGAGTCAACACTTTTGAGTTGTGGTGTTGGCAAAGAATGCTGAAAATACCATGGACTGTTAAAAGAATGAACAAATCTGTCCTGGAAGAAGAACAGCTGGAATGGACATTGAAGGTGAGAATAGCCAGACGTCATCTCACCTACTTTGGTCATGTTGTAAGGGACGATTCCCTGGAACAAGATATCATGTCTAGCAAAGTGGAGGGGCATGAAAAAGGGGAATACTCTGAACAAGATGTGAATTGACACTGTGGCTGCAACAATGTTCTCAGGTATAGCAGAGATCATGCGGCTGGCATAGGACCAGGCAGTGTTTCATTCTGCTCTACATGAGGTCACTATCAGTTGGAGATGACTGAGAAGAACCACCAACACTCAAGTTTACACACCAAATGCTAACACAAAAATTGAAGAAATTGGAATTTTATCAACTTCTACACTTTGAAAATTGACCAAACATACAATCAAGATTCATTGATAATTACTGATAATTGTATTGAGGAAGTTGGAAACAAAGAAGATGGATAGGTAGTTGGAAAATGTGTCATAGATGATTGAAATATCATGGATAGAATTTTAAAAGACCAACCAATGGCTTATTCATTGCATACAACTTGTTCAACAACATAAATGGTGGTTATACATATAGACCTCACTGGAAGGAATACACAATATCAAACTAATTACATCTGTTCTGGTTACCTAGTGCTGGTCTGACAGGAATATACCACAGATGGGATGCTTGAACAAACAGGAGCATTTTGTTACAGTTTGGAGGCTTTAAGTCTGAGCTCAAAGTGCCAGGCTCTAGGGGATGGGTAAAAGCCCTTCAACCTTGGGCTTCAGCTCTGCCTCTTGCTCCCAGCCCACTGGGGCTAGAGGCTTTTCTTCACTCAGCAACTGCTGGCTGCTGAGACTGTAAGCCCAAGGCTGACAAGTAAAATGGCACAGTCCTGATGTTATCAAACCACACAGCAGGCCACTAATTCAATTCCATTGAAAGTCCCAAGGTCAGCAGAGCATGGCAGGCTGCTGAACCAAGACATGGTTACATGCAGGGTTCAAGCATGACGTAAGCTAGAGGCCATTACCAATACTGCTTCTTATATATGGGAAGCAGACCACATACCTAAAGCAGTTACTCAACTGCTTGTGGTAGATTCCATCATGGAGTTGATTGCCTGTCCCATCATGGGGAATAACTACCAGCAGCTGCCCAACCACTCAGCCAGGCCCAACCAAGTTGGCATACAGCTTTAACTACCACAGCATCTGTGGAAAGAAATAATGAAAAAGCTTAATATCATCAGTTAAACAAAGCCAGTGGCCAAGTGTAGAACAGACACTATCAAATGCTTATATTCAAATTCAAGTTGAACCTGAAGAAAATTAAAACAAGCCATGAGAACTAACGTACTGCCTACTACACAACCCCCAACCCCTGAATTTAGAGAAAAATCTCAAGAATAGATTTGACACATTGAACAATAATGGCTGAAGACCAGGAAAATTGTAGGATGACATCAAAGACACCATACATGGAGAAACCAAATAGTCATGGAAGGAATACACAGAGCCGCTGTACCAAAAAGAATTAGTCAATGATCAACTAATTCAGGAGGTAGCATATGATCAAGATGTGAGAGTACTGAAGAAAGAAGTTCAAGCTGCACTGAAAGAATTGGAAGAAAACAAGTCTCAAGAAATTGATGGAATACCAATTGAGATGTTTCAACAAATGGATGCAATTCTAGAAGTACTTGTCTTTGCCAAGAAATTTGGAAGATAGTTATCTGGTCCTGGTGAAACAAATGTAAGAGAACCACACTTGTGCCCATTCCAAAGAGACATGCTCCAACAGAATGAATAATAGATTATCAAGCAATACTATTAATATCATACACAAATAAAGTTCTACTGAGGATAATTCAAAAATGATTGCAGCAGTAGTAGACAAGGAACTGCCGGAAATTCAAGCTGGAATCAGAAAAGAATGGAAATGCGCAAAATCATCGAACAGGATAGATGGATCTTGGCTGTAAACAGAAAACAAGAAATACCTGTGTTTTATTGACTGCAAAGGCACTTGACTGTGTGGATAATAATGCATTATAAATAGCATTGTGATGAATGGGAATTGCAGAATACTTAATTGTACTTATATAAACCTGTACATAGACCAAAAGGTAGTCATTCAAGCAAAGCAAGAAGACATTGAATGTTTTAAAATCAGCAAAGATGTATGTCAGAGTTGCATCCTTTCACCATACTTGTTCAATCTCTGTGATATCTATGAAGAATAAATCAGGATCAGGATTGTTGGAAGACTCATTAACAACCTGCAATATACAGATAACACACCCTGCTTGCTGAAATCGAAAAAGACTTGAATACACTTAGTGATGAAGACAACAGACTACTGCCTTCAGTATAGATTACATGTCAACATAATGAAAAAGAAAATCCACACAACTGGATCAATAAGCAGCATCATGATAAACTGAGAAGAGACTGAAGTTGTCAAGGATTTAATTTAATTTAGATCCATAATCAATGTCCATGGAAACAGCAGTCAAGATCAAAGAACATATTAAATTGGCCAAATCTGTTGCAAAAGATCACTTTAAAATGTTAAAATGCAAAGATGTCACTTTGAAGACTGAGGTAAATCTGATATAAGCCATCATATTTTCAATAGTTTCATATGCATGTGAAAGCTGGACAATTAACAAAGCAGACTAAAGAAGAATAAATACCTTTGAATTATGATGTCAGTGAAGAATATTACATAAACCATGAACTGGCAAAAGAACAAACTTATCTTTCTTGGAAAAAGTATAACCAGAATGCTCCTTAAAGGCAAAAATGGCAGTAATTCATCTCACATATTTTGGACTTGTTATCAGGAGGTACCAGTCCCTTGAGAAGAACATCATGTTTGATATAGTAGAGGGTCAGCGAAACAGGAAGACCACTGATGAGATGGATTGACACTTGGATGCAACAACAAGGTCAAACCAAGCAATAATGGTAAAGATGTTTCAGGACCAGTAGTGTTTGTGTTCTATTTTACATAGGTTTGTTATGAGTTGGAACTGACACTATGGCACTCAATGATAACATAACAACATATTTTATCTGGAAAAGTAATCTAATATATATGTTAATTAGTAGCTTTCAGGAAGTACTTGGGTCTAACTTCAAAACACTACTTCTGAATTTCATGTATATTAAGCAACATATTTTCTTAGATTTTATTGTAGTATTCCAACTAACAGCTTTGAGATCACATTCTGTGCTTGGTTAATTTATCTAAATTAATTCCATCAACTATAAAGTGGAAATTATTGATATGTATTTATGTATGTAACATGTATGTGTTAGTTATATAAGATGTGATAATTTTTCTTGTAAAAGCACAATTTAAATAAATTACTATTTATTTTAATACTACCTATTATTTCATTATAATGAGTTTCAGCAATAACAGGTAAAAGTCTGGTGTTCTTTAAACTGAGGAAGACCCATGTGTTCAGTTTTAAGGGAGTTCTATTATATCTTTCATCTAAAGTTATAAATGTTAGGTTGTTGTTAGGTTTTATGGAGTCAGTTCTGACTCATAGCAACCCTGTGTACAACAAAATGAAACACTTCCTTATCCTGTGCCATCTTCATAGACTTTGCTAAGCTTAAGCCCATCATTGCAGCCACTCCTCCAATTCATCACATTGAGGGTATTAGCCTTTTTCATTGACCCTCTACTTTATAGCAAGCATGATTTATTTATATAATATATAAATAACATAAATTTATATTAAATATAAATATATTTATATTATTATATTATAGCTTCTGTAGCAAGAGTTATAGATAGAAGATATCATATTCATAAATAATATCAACATTTTCTCTAGATCATAAAATTCAAAGTAACAGTATAGGACAGAGTAGAACTGCCCCCATAGGTTTTTCAAGGCTGTAAATCTTTGTAGAAAGTTATGGGCACACATTTCTCCCACAGAGCAGCTGGTCATTCAAACCACAAATCTTTCAATTACCAGGTTTGCACCTTAGTGCTTTAACAACTGTGCTATGAGTCAAAATCAACTTGAAAGCAGTAATATATTTTTGTTTTTGTTTTTGATCTTAAATTTAAACTTGTTTTAATTTGAGTTTGAAGATTTTTTCTTTCTTTTAATTCAGGATAGTTTGTTGTTGTGCCTTTATGTGAAAAATTTTATATAATATCAAATTTACATAAGTATTTGCCATCTGTAATTCTCCTAGTTCCTAAAATATTTTTGAAAAATATTTTGGTTAGCAGCTGAATGTCTTAATCACTGCACCAACAGAATTCCTTTTAAATTGATTAGTAGGGACAATAATAATAATAAAATATAAACGTGTATCACATTATTTCCTCTGGTTTTAATGAAGTAACATATAAGTTCCAAAACCAAACCCACTATCTTCAAGTCAATTCCAAATTCTAGCAACCCTGAACTGTGTTCTCGACATTGTAAATCTTTTCAGAATAAGTTGTCCCATCTTCCTTTGATGGAGTGGCTGATGGGTTTGAACTACTGAACTTCTGATTAGCAGCCTTATCCACTATACCACCAGAGATCCTTAACATATAAATTAAGAAAGTAATAAAAATATGTGCAGTATAGTGAATAAACATAATGAGATTACTCATGTAATTCTATTATAAAACCAAAAAACCACACTTATTGCCATCAAGTTGTATCAGACTCATACCGACCTCTCCTTGGGTTTCTGAAGCAGTATCACGTACAGAAGTAGATTGCCCAAACTTCCTTCTGAGGACTGGCTGGTAAGTTTGAACTGCCAGCCTTCTGCTTAGCAGTCAAAGGCCTTAAGTACTATGCCACCAGAGCTCCCAATTCTATCATAGTCAAGAAAAAACGAGAGGATAGTTCCGACAAGATGGTGGACAAGGCAGAAAGACTGTACAGACCCTCTTTAACAAAGAAAAGAGAAACCAATTAACACAGACACAGAAGATAATCCTGGACCCCAAAGCCTTGAAGGGAAGGATATAGAAGTGGACTAAACCCCAACTAGCAGAAGAATTTGTGTGAACATACCAAAAAGGAGACATACGGAGCTGTGGTCTGGCAGCGATCCTAGGCTATCCTGACGGCACAGACAGGTTGGAGACTCCCGAGTGGTGGTAGGACTTAAGAATTAACCAAAAAATCACCCTGCTAGCCAGGGACTGCATGGAGGACTATG
>NW_006922340.1:655440-655919 GCF_000298275.1 Orycteropus afer afer
ATGATGGTGAAATTAGGAGATTTCCAGATAAGCAGAAACTAAGGAAATTTGTCAAAACTAGACCAAACTTACAAGAAATGCTAAAGGGAGTCCTTTGAACAGAAAACCAAAAATAGCAAATAACAACTGACCAATAATACGCAAGATGACATAATCCAGAAATCACAGCTATGTACATATCCAAAGTAAAATGAGCTTATAAGATTGTAAACAAGGAACTGGAGACATCAATTGGCAAGTGAGGCCAACTGCAAATAAAAAAGAGGGAAAAAACTGTGTAGTCACTGAACTTCTAAATGGTGAGGAAGTTAAGAGAGTTGCAAGATAGAATTGACTGTTGTAACAAGTTCTGTACCTCACACCATACACAAAATCGAACTCTAGATGGATCAAAGACTTAAATGTGAAACCTAAAACTATACAGTTCCTCAAGGAAAATTTAGTGGCAAATTTAAGGGCCCTAATATATGGCATGGGAG